>NC_072737.1:19698180-19862760 GCF_026930045.1 Uloborus diversus | reverse complement strand
CAATTCTTAGTAAGCAATACTTGCAAAAATATTGTTTTGTTTACTGAATTTTGCGCATAGGAACGGCTATACAGGGTGTTCCGTCTTAACCTGCAAGGCCTTTATTTTCGCAACCGTTAGTTCTAGATGTATATTTCCAATTGCAAAAACTTTCAAAATCAGATTCGGAGTTCAGACATTGAAAGTTTGAAGCAAAAATAAAAATGAGTCAGAAAATAAAAAATTTAACTTTTTATACGGGCCTCAGGTCCTCTAACTAATATTTAAAGAAACAATCTCCATTGAAAACTATTACTGACACAAAAAAACTTGACATTTGTGACATCAGAACTCAAGGAGATATTCCATTTCAAAGTTTTAAGGGACCATACAGAAGATGAGATTGGAACTTATCGCCCTTTCAGAAGAATGACAGGTCGTCCAAGTTAGAAAAACAAGGTACTATTTATATTTTTCATTGCTATTCAAAAATAAACGCAAATGTTATACCGTGATACAAAAAAACACACTACAAAACCTCGAGCAATTCGTGAAGCTACGCTCTATGCACACATATCATTTTAATCACTTGTTAACTGCTATATTTCCAGCCAAAAGGTGTTATTGATGGCGAGTGAAAAGTGGTCTAAGTCACAAAACGCTGTATTTCAAATCTCGGTTAATTATTGGTCGTACTAATTTCAAACTTTTTTTGTTGGAATTATTTTTAAATGGAGATTATTTCCCTAAGCATAAGTTAGGGGACCTGGGGCCAGTATAAAAAGTTAAATTTTGTATTTTTTGACTTATTTTTATTTCCACTTCTAACTTTCAATATCTTAACCCTGCATCTGATTTTGAACATTTTTGTAATTGGAAGTATAGATCTAGAACTAACGGTTGCGAAAATAAAGGTCTTGCAGGTTAAAACGGAACACCCTGTATATTTGAGAAAGAAAAATATTAACTACTTTTAAAGTACAAGAAAATTTATAATTCTTTCTTTTTCTTCTCGCAAAATTTTCAGCAAATTCCTTGATTCTGAAGAAAGAGCATTTGTTTTAGCGTCCTGAGTGTTCTTTGAAATTAAACATGACAAAATTTATTTGTTCGAAAGTTTGCCTTAAAGGGGACTGTCATCATCTCAAGGTCGATCTGCTGAGCACCCCATCCCAAGGGATGTCCATCCCCGCTAAGGGCAATGGCTCACCCCCTACCCCAAAGAACGAGTCTCCTACAATGTTACAGGGTTTACTGTAAAAACGCACCACACCTCAACCTAAAAATTTAAATGGCATTGTCTGCGCCATGAACCCCGCCTTGGCGGGCACAACCTGTCATTAAATATTCTCTGTTGTTTGTGTATTAGTGTCTGAAAAGTTTGAAATATCCTAAACTCTTTATCCGAAAGAAAAAAAAAGACTATTGGTCAATTATACAAAACGGAAAAAGACAAGAAAATTTTCAGATGAAAGGTAAACCTGATCTCTAATAGGGGGTGTTCTGGTGTCATGTCTCCCAGAGGATTGTCCATACGGAACAGATAGAGGAAAAAATCAGTGCCTCGTAAAATTAGAAACGGAGGTGGTCGCCGCATAGAGGTATCCATACTCATAGCACTAGCTCAGCCAGAATCTTTTCCATGGAAGGAGTATGGTTATAACAGTCCTCTACACTATATTAAAACCTGTATGCGTCTGGCTGTGTGTGTGTCTGTAACCCTATCTCCTCCGAAATGGCAATGTCTACCAAGCCAATACTGGTACCGTTGGATACGGGACATACAGGGAAAGCTTAGCCAGTCTACATACCCAGTCTCACCCCTCTAACCTTTAAGGGGCTGGACATCCAGTCCTGAATGCTTTGAGGACATACTCACCCCTGTATGTCCTCATGAATGCAGGAGTGAAAGCATTAAATTCATCAATTGTCACCCACCACAGATGACACTGATCCACCGCAGGTGGCGAACGGATGATGGAGAGCGGAACAAGCGGGAAACGGTGCCCCTTAGCACATTTATACAGCGTGTTCCCGTATAACCTGCAAGACCTCTAACTTGGCAAACGTTAGTACTAGATACAAACTTTCAATTGCAAAAATAGTCAAAAAAAGGTGCCGAGTTAGGATCAGAGGCGGATACAGAAAACCATTTTAGGAGTGTCCAGCTGAAGAATGCCCCTCCCCCCCCCCCCCCCCACCCATGACGAACCTACGGTTTTAGGTACGAAAACCTTTTGAAACTGCTTGGGAGTCAATTAAAAAGCACCAAATCGGCCAGGAATAAGGGACCTAGTTGGAGATAAATGTTGCAAATCAATTTCATAAGAAACGATGTAGTACTTCAAATATTTACGTTCAAAAGTAGTTAATGAATTGAAAAGATACTGTAATCATTTATATTTTATGCAGTAAGTGTTTGAACACGATGTGGATGGATACTGTTGTCGACGGTTTAGGGGAGTGGGGGGGGGGCGTAACCCCCATGACTGAGAAAAATGTCTAAGTGTTAAAAGAGTGCTCGAAATTATTTTCAGCAGATTTTAACTGAGTGAGAAATTTCAGCTGATACTAAAAAACCGATAATCGTAAACAGAAAATTACACTAACTTCTTGTATCTCATTCAATCAACACAGGCATCACTATTTCACCTCGATCCTGGAGCCCGGTGGATGATGTTATGTGACAAATGAGCAAACGCAGCGATTTCAGTTTCAATAAATTAGTTTTTCTTTTACTACTTCAAATATCGGTATCATATTGCGACGGAAGTGAAAGGAATTCGATGTAGTTAGAATAGTTATTTGTGTTGTTTCCGTTGCGGCCTGTGGTTGCGAATGTTTTGAGAACTCGATTACGTGAACTTTTACTACTCTTGATGCCTCAAAAACCTGATTTGAAGCAGAAATGAAAATGAGAAAATTGATGTTTGAAGGGGAATATGATATATTTGATGACGTACAAGTCACGTGAGTAATTTTCCCTGTTTCAAAAATGCATGCATGTACAGTACAACTACCGATTATCCACGGAATTGTGTGGCACGAGTGCCGCGGATAATAAAAATCGCGGATAAATCGCAAACAGACATAATAAAATAAGGGATTAATAAGGTGAAAGTTGTCCTTCCTCAAAAACTTGAATTGATGCAAAACACTTTCTACAAACAATGAAAAGAGATACTGTGCAGTATAAATGTTTTGTATTTTTTGCGAAACAGAACTTAGCATCAATATAGAACAAGTGTATGTACGATGAAGAAAGCACAATAAATTAAGAAATTAAACAAAAATAACTAAATTTAAATTCGCAATTTTTCGACAAAAAAAAAAGTCATTCGTCTTTTCTTCTCTGCTATAATAACATGTTCCTGATTATTGATTGATTCGCGAATAACCGGGAGTTTATTGCATACATACGTACACACATACACACACAGGGGATTTCAAATATTTTGAGGTTAATTTTTAGAGGAGTCAGATAACATCGAAGAAAATGAGAATAGCAGGGGTCGCAGAAAAATAAATAAATAAATAATTTGAATTTTGACCTCTTGAGTTCAAATTATGTTTTTCGCAATCACGAGTGTGTGTGTGTATGTAGGCGTGTGTTTATGTGTGTGGGGGGGGTATGTGTGTTTGTGTGTAGGGGGTATGTGTATGTGTGTGTAGGCATGTGTGTTTGTGTCTGTGTGCAGGTAGGAGTGTGTGGGTAATTGTGTGTATGAGTGTTTGTGTGTGAGGGGGGGGAATGTGTATGTGTGTGTAGGCATATGTGTTTGCGTCTGTGTGCAGGCTTGAATGTGTGGGTAGTTGTGTGTAGGTGTGTGTGTATGTGTTTGTGTATGTGTGTACGTGCGTGTATGTATGTGTGTAAGTGTAGGATATTGACGCAACCTGGAGACGGTTTTCGCTAAAGGAGTAGTATCGTGAGGCGGCCGGTCGACGGTGATGCTGCAGAGGGTGCTGGTGGGAAAATAAAATGATAGGGCCTCAAAACAGTCAAATGAAAGCTATAAGCAATCGTGATTGCTCAAAAAAAAAAATAAAAAATAAAAAAAAAAAAAAAAAAAAAAAAAACGGCCGGAGTCAGATTTTCGAATGAAAGGACAATTTACTTGCTGAAAATAAGTTCCAAACGAGCCAACTTTCCCGTTTACCAAAATTAGCTTTCTAGCATTCCATCAATGATCAATGTTCTCTTCATTAGCTAAGATTGCATTTTTCGTCAAAGATACCTTTTTAACATTTAGAACTGTGTGATTTCTAACACCAAAATATTCTTCTCTCATCTGATGAAATAGATTCGTAAAAAATAAATAAACGAACAAATAAAGTAGCAGCAACTTTTAAACAATGCTGAAGTTCAATTATTGAAACTCCGAATAGCCACTAAACCACTTTTACTTGGGCAACCCTATACCATCGGTTTCATAATATTTTTACCTACATTTTTTTTTTTTAACATAACTTATGTGGAAACTCAATTAAAGTAAAATACTCATTTCTGGCCACATTTTAGCCCCAGGCAATCCTGATTATGTCAAACGCAATGGGTAGGCAACCTTACTAAAGTGTTTCGTTTACAACTTTTACTCTTCATTTATTTATGATTAGTGGTACCCGCACGGCTTTGCCCCTAGTAGAAAATTAAAAAGTCATTTGGTTCGCCTGTACATTAACAAATAATGGATGATGAATTTCTCGACAATTGGCTTGTGCTCATGTTACGGTTCCACGTTATGATGATTTCGTAATTTACTATTCCACGTTGTGATCATTTGCTCGGAAAATTTCTTAAAATTGGAATCGAAAAAGAACAAAATCGAATTTTTGAAAAATCGCTTCGAGGTGAACACCCCCATGCTACAAACTAACTTTGTACCAAATTTCTTGAAAATCGGCCGAACGGCTTAGGCGCTAAAGCGCGTAACAGAGATCCTGACAGACAGACAGAGATCCGGACAGAGATACTTTCAGCTTTCTTATTAGTAAATAGAACAATTTTTGGAAACTCAATGAGGGTAAATGACTCATTTTTGGGCACTTTTTAGCCTCTGGCAATCCTGCTTAGGAACCGGAAAAAGGTAGACACTCTTACTTTAGCGTATTATTCACATCTTTTGCTCTTCATTTATGACAACAATTTCTGGAAAATAGATGATGGGTAAATTATCTCCCTCTTTGAAAACCTATTATCCCCTGATAACCCTGATTAGGGACCCGAAAAAGGTAAGAAACCTTACTTAAGCGTTTTATTTCCATCTTTTACCCTTCACTTATGATAATTTTCTGAAACTCAATGAGGGTAAATTGCTCATTTTTAGGCACCTTTCAATCCCTGGCAACCCTGATTAGTTCACGTGAAAAAGAGGTAGAAATTCTTACTTACGCGTTTTATTTACAACTTTTACTTTTCATCTATGGTTCTATGGTAACAATTCCTGGGATCTTAGTCTAAATGTTTATATACTCTATCCTCCTTTCAAGTTAGTTGCAATGTTTTTGAGACGCCCCACAGTGTGGCATAGTGGGCAAAAATCCACCGAACTCGCGGGTTTTGAGCTAGGATCTTCTATTATGGCTCAAAATGCGGCAAAATTCTTCGACTATTTCGTATTGGTGCTACAATTTTGAATTTCTTAACCCCCTAAGCCCCGCAGAGCTCAGAATGGACCCAAGTCGCGATTTTGAAAACTAAAAAGTATGACCATATTTTTTCCCTGATATGTGACTCAATGCTTAGTATAAATCGAGGAATTGGATGATAAAACACAACTTTTGATCGCTGCCAGGTGTTTAGAAATGCTTTTTTCCACCGTATAAGTCATTAAAAACATGATTTTTCAGGTTTTTCCGTTGCAAAAATGTGTTTTAACGGTCTTCTCGCATCTCCCGCGCAAGAACAAATAAATATTTTAATTCTAATCTACAAGTTTTCAATCATTTTCCAAAGTTCAAAAGGTAAAAACCTCCCTAAAACACCGAAAAATTGCTCAAAGTAAGAATTTTAGCTCCATATCCTACCATTGTCCATGGGAATACATCTGTGCAATAGCGACAAACAGCTTATTTTATATGTATACATTTATGGGTATACATTTTGAGAATAAATCGTCTGCGTTCGAATTAAGACCTTTACATTTAGAATTTCCGAATGCTTTTGATGTTTTTAAGAAAATTTAATGTATTAAAGAAGCAGTTGAGCAAATGTGTAGACGCAAAATTAGTATGTTTGTTTCCTCGGAATAATCGTAATCTTTGAATTGTAACTGGTATGTTCACTCTTTTACGTAGGTGTTTTTGTTGAAATTCTAACTTAAAATGTAAAAACACATGTTAAAATTTTAATGTGTTTTAAACTAAAAAATCAATGCTCAGATGAACCCTTTAAGCCCCAGTTTTGTTCCTAACAACATCATTCATAGGTTATAATACAGCTAAATTTAAGGTAGGGATGAAAGGATTAATGAAATTATATGATTTTACTTCACTCTATTTAATTTAAAAAACAAATATTTACAAATATATGTCCATTAGCTTTCACTTTAGAAGTATGAAAAACAGTAAAGACATGTTATTTTAACTTTATTATAAAGTTTTATTGAATTTATATTAAAATTTATGTTGTTTTGTTGGTCTTACACGCAGAAACTGATTTTTGAAAAATGTAATTTACATAATTTGTATAAATACTTATTTATCTAACAGAGGACAAAGTTTTCTATTTTGCATACTTATGTAAAAGAGTGAACATACCTGCCATAATTCAAATATTCCGATTAATCCAAGGAAACAGACAAACATACTAACATTGCGTCTACACATTTGCTCAACTGTTACTTCAATACATTAAATTTTCTTAAAAACATCAAAAGCATTCGGAAATTCTAAATGTAAAGGTCTTAATTCGAACGCAGACGATTTATTCTCAAAATGTATACACATAAATATATACATATAAAATAAGCTGTTTGCCGATATTGCAGATTTATTCCCGTGGACAATGGTAGGATCTCGAGCTGAAATTCGAATTTTGAGCAGTTTTTCGGTGTTTTAGGGAGGTTTTTACCTTTTGAACTTTGGAAAATGATTGAAAACTTGTAGATTAGAATTAAAATTATATTTGTTCTTGAGCGGGAAACGTGTGAAGACCGTTTAAACCCATTTTTGCAACGGAAAAAACCTGAAAAATCATGTTTTTAATGACTTATACGGTGGAAAAAAGCATTT
Organism: Uloborus diversus; assembly: GCF_026930045.1. NCBI lineage: Eukaryota > Metazoa > Arthropoda > Arachnida > Araneae > Uloboridae > Uloborus > Uloborus diversus. The sequence continues at coordinate 19,855,548 of NC_072737.1, read as the reverse complement.
CTAAACACCTGGCAGCGATCAAAAGTTGTGTTTTATCATCCAATTCCTCGATTTATACTAAGCATTGAGTCACATATCAGGGAAAAAATATGGTCATACTTTTTAGTTTTCAAAATCGCGACTTGGATCCATTCTGAGCTCTGCGGGGCTTAGGGGGTTAAGAAATTCAAAATTGTAGCACCACTACGAAATAGTCGAAGAATTTTGCCGCATTTTGAGCCATAATAGAAGATCCTAGCTCAAAACACGCGAGTTCGGTGGATTTTTGCCCACTATGCCACACTGTGCGCCCTGATACACTTTTGCGATTTCAAGATTTATTTAAAAAATAATTTTAATGAACTGCATTTTCAATCTGACTGCAGAAATGTACATATTCTTTTTCGGATTAATATTTATGAATACTATGTTATGAAACTGACATAAGTCAGGGGTGCTAAACTAGCAGGAGGGGGGGGGGGGCTTTGCACAGACTGCGCCGTTGAAATTTTTATGGAAATGGTGTTTAAATGGATATTTCTCTTTTTTGGGGGGGGAGGGGGTTTTCGCTCTGGGGGGCTTTATGGTATGTATTTGGGAGGGGGGCGCTCCTCGGTGAATTCGACATTACTTACATTTAATATTTCCAAAAGCTAAGCATTTAGATTTAGATGCTTCATCGTTATTATTTGGTTCAATTTTTCGCTTAATGTTTAATTTTAAAATATTATGGGTTATAATATACTGCAAACATTACAATTTTACTTTCAATTGCGTCATCTATTAACCTAATTGTGTCGTCTAAATAATCAACTTCGTCTATTAAAAACAATATTTTAAAAATTTTAATCATCTGTAAAGGCTACTTTTTCGCAAACTTTTTTTTTTTTTTTTTTCAAATTTTCGATACCTTACGTCACCAATATTTTCATCGATATTATTAAACTAGCCGTCTACGATGAGCAACGGGTTCGCCAATTATATAACTAACTGTTAGATATCTGAATCGATTATTTCAGAAAGGGCGTAAGTCCTACTGGAATCCATTGGACTTACGCCCTTTCTGAAATAATCGATTCTCTTATGGTTAAGATTTGCAACATTTTAACAAACACTACATGAAATAGCACTAAAAATGATTTTGGAACGAAGTTAAGAAAGAGCAGGGATACATTAGCGCTAAAAATTGTTTTATTAATAATGGTGAAAATGAAAATATACCTGTAGTTACAACAAGCGATGGCGTTTGAAGTAGACTGCGAACTAGCTGTTGGAAAAGAGTATTCCCAATTTTGCAGATGCTTCATCCCATCAACGGTCATCGAAATCAACACATTGATACCTGCTTCTAGCTTGCTGCCAACGAAAAATTCAAATTACAACGAATAGGTATCCGCTGCAAGTCTGACTGTGAGGTCCGTGAACCAGGATATGGGACTACAGGGGTGTATACTGCCGTGGGCAGGCAAACGGCTTTATCTGCAAAAATGAGTTTTCGAGATAGTTGAAGAAATGTGTGTTGGATTCAATACTAACAATAAGGAACTGCTGGAATTAGATTTTTTTAACGCCTTTTTTTTCAGCAGAAACCAAAATAAGCAAGCTTGTACAATTAAGCTAACGTACAATAGATGACAAAAATGCCAAAAAGTGAAAAATAAAATATTTGTGATTACTGCTCTTTACCAGCCCACGGCAGTATAGTGCTTCTTACTTTTTTGTACGAAGTAAAGAAATTGTTCTACCTTAATCACGAAATTTTTTATATTTAAATTTGGACGATATTTTCATTTTAATTAACCCTTAATGAGCGTTGACTGGTTTGTTTTCAGCACGTCCGTAATCGCATATGTACCTACGAACGAATAAGCAATCGAAATGCTCATTTTGACCACCCCCCGAGTTCATTATAACGAATTTTCTCATGGCGTCTTTATGCGCCTATGTATATTATAGGCGTATAAAGACGCCATAAGAACATGTACGTATGTATCTAGCAAAAATCAAAAATAGGAAGCTGTAGAAGACTGAAATTTCATATGTAAGCTCTATATAGGGTACAATTGCATTCCGCCTGTGGTTGTGATTGGATGTACCAAACCGGATCCTTACTTGTTTTTTAGGGCAAGACAATGTTAATTTCATTAAAAAGAGATAAAATGGAGGGAGTGAAAACTTTCATTCGTGAAGCAAAGACCCCAAGTCACGTGATAGATTTCAAAGCAAAGCATTGGAAGAAAACAGGTTCTTTCGCTAGTTTCAAGCAATGGTCAACCATTTCTTGTTGTTGAGTGACGTGACTTGTGGTCTTTGTCTCAGCTTTTGCTAAACCAATGATTGGATTTGCTCCGTCCTCCATTCACTAATTCCTGCTCTAAGGTAAATTTCAATGCATATTGAAGAAATATCATAACTTGACAATGTATCGCCAAATTTTTGTCTACAGTTTGTAGATTTATCGCAAAAGTTAATGACAATAATGAGATGCCGAGTCCAGCATTTATTTGACGATATTTAATGATATTACTATAAAACGCCCGTCAAACCCTAGCAAGAAGTTTCATTTGAGTCTCTGTAACACGGTCCTGCCTACATTAGTTCCGTACAACATAAAGGGGGGGGGGGTTAAAATTTACTAACTCCGCGGCACTGTATTCTTGTCCTTTTCCCACGCTGTTAGTTCTTGTTGTTGTAATTTCAAATCTCGGACGCCAATATAATAATCTAATTTCTTTCTATTTGAAAGAATCAGTCTATGCATTTACTATGCTTTATACATTAGTGGGTAGGTAAATGTCATTATCTACGATAAGGAGTTTCAGAGTTATTTGCCGAACAGTGTCTTTGATTTCCCGCTAACATAAGGAGAAGATCGGATTTTGAAGGGATTTTTAGGCGTAGGAAAATATTTAAGACATAAAAATCCCAAAACTTGTTTAAAAGTATGCATTTTGCGTTTTTAAGTGCACTCCCCCTTTCTTTTTCTTTTTGAGTTTTTAAAAAATATCGATTATTTAATAGGCGTGCAAGGAAGTCGCGTGGTGTGGAGTCAGAATTTTTTTGAAAAAAATTTCAAACAACAACTGCGAATTTCTAGTTGTGTGTAGAGAGGGGGGAGGATTGATTTACCCATCATTTTAATACTGTTCCGTTGAGGGAGAATCTAGGGAGCTGGAAAGATAAGCGAATGCAACTTATCTAAGTTTGCTATATGTGTATACACTGAAATAACTAATTGAATTGTAAATCAGTGTTTCTCCAACTTTTTAGCCCCGCGAGCTGATAAAATATGAAAAACATTTCGCAGGTCGGTGTTTTTTTTTTTTTTTTCAATTTAAAAAAAAAGATTGCTAAAATATTACTAATCATATTATTAGTAGCATTTTTATTATGATTTACTAACGAAAGTAGTTTAATGAAAATACTTGTAGTCAATATGCATTATCTATGTATAAACAAAACCTTTAATAAAATTTTTCGACTTTTTTCCAAAGATACTAGTACACAATTCAGTCCAGTAGGATAATAGAAGCGACTCGTAACAAATGGAAAATGTAAGCTCATTCCTGTGTTGCCAACATTCAGAGGAAAAATGGTGGATTTTTGATTTTAAAATTGTATTACCATAAAATGTTGCGAGTAAAATGTTTCCATTAGTTTTTCTTCAGGCATAAAAATCGTTTAAATGAGAAAAGGAAAAAATATAATGAGTCTAATTTCTAGTCAAAGTTTCAATATTGAAACTCCGAACAACGGCAACCCTATGATTGGTGCAGCTTTGCTTAGACAACCCTATACCATCGGTTTTGTATAATTTTTACTTACATTTTTACTTTCTTCTATATCTAATATATAGAAGAAAGTATTAGATTCGTGCAAATTTTCGAATTTCGAATTTTGACGGATTCGAACGTTTTGAGGTGTGCTGAGTCCATTTCGACTATTTTTGGAAAATGTCTGTCTGTCTGTGTGTATGTGTGTGTGTCACGTCTGTGTGTGACCAGTTTTTTGCGGCCGCTCTACAGCAAAAACTACCGCATGAAATCGAACGAAATTTGGTACACATATGTGCCCCTATGTGAACTTGTGCCCATTGGTTTTTGGCGCGAATTCATCCAAGGGGGGTGGAGCAATGGGACGTTTTTTGAGTTACGCGTGATTGCTATTCCTCAGGAAGTAACTGGCAGAATCAAACAAAATTTGGTCCATGTGTTGCCAGTAACAGGAACAGGTGCTGATTCAATTTTGGTGTCAATAACTCAAACGGGGGTTGAGCTATAGAACGTTTTTTGTCGTAAATTGTGACTGCTGTATCTCAAGAAATAATGAACGGAATGAAAGAAAAATTTATCGGCAAGTAGCCCTTAGTGGGTATAAAAGCTGATTTTATTTTGGTGTCGACAGCTAAAAAGAGGGTAGCGCAATCGCCCGTTCTTTTTTTCCATTGTGAGTGCCCTATCTCAAGAAGTAATGCTACTTTCTGGTTGAAATTTGGAATATATGTGAATCCATATGTAAACAGGCTTTGGTTCAACTTTGGCGCCAATCGCGCCAAGAGGTGCTGATTTATTTTTATTATCATTATGATTTATTATGATTTATTTTTTTAGCGAATAAAAATAGCTTTATTAATGCAACAATAAGAAAGATAAATCGTAATAGATTGTCGTCTGCGTATTTCTCGTGATTTTAATCGTATGGAAATGATCGGAAATATTATCTCAATGATTTAAATTTTTTAACTGTTGCCAACTTATGTTTGTTAACAAATAAAATATTTGTAATTAATTCAAGCAAGGCTTTTAAAATAACTTTCAATTTTCGCTCTTTGCTTTGCTTTTGCAATAATTCAGACATTGGGATGGTCGTCAAGTTTTTGCATGTGTAATTTTGTTTTTGTTGGGAATATTGCTTCCTCGTCAAGCATGGGGAGGGATCAGAAAAAGGAAAAATATAGAAGAAAGTTTCGTGATGGCCACAACATACTAGTTTCATATAACTTATGTGGTAACTCGATGACGGTAAATTACTCATTTTTTTTTGCACTTTTTAGCCCCTGAGAGCCCTTGTTAGGGATCGGAAAAAGGTAGGCAACCTTACTTTAACGTTTTCTTTACCGCTTTTACTCTTCATTTATAACAACAATTTTTGGAAAATCGCAACAGGTAGGCAACCTTACTTTAACGTTTTCTTTACCGCTTTTACTCTTCATTTATAACAACAATTTTTGGAAAATCGCAACAGGTAGGCAACCTTACTTTAACGTTTTCTTTACCGCTTTTACTCTTCATTTATAACAACAATTTTTGGAAAATCGCAACAGGTAGGCAACCTTACTCTAACGTTTTCTTTACAGTTTTTACTCTTGATTTAAGGCAACAATTTCTGGAAACTCGATGAGGGGTAAATTATTTCCCGCATTGAAAACCTTTTATCCCCTGACAGCCCTGATTAGTGATCCGAAAAAGGTAGGCAACCTTACTTAAGTTTTAATTCCCCTCTTTTACTCTTCATTTATCATAACTATTTTCGGAAACTGGATGAGGGTAAATTACTCATTTTTAGGCTCCTTTCAACCCCTGGCAACCCTGATTAGTTCAAGTGAAAGAGGTAGAAATTCTTACTTTCACGTTTTATTTACAACATTTACTCTTCATATATGGTAACAAATAATATAGGAAACTTGATAAGGGTGGATCGAGCCTGGTGGGATCTCGCCCTGTTATGATCCGGACAGAGTTTCCTGCGGACAGGGGCCGATTCGCCAGATGAGCGGTTGAGAATCCCTCTTGCAGATGATAATGAACATTTCATTGCAACGACGACAAGTGTCAATCATTCTTTTATTGGGAACAATTGCTCCAGCAGAAAAACAAAGCGTCGAGATGTTTGCGCCAACCGTCAGTGCCAACAATCTACTCAAGCACTCCATTGTCTGGAGATTGCCCTGAAATTGCTAGGGACAAGATATTCACGGTCTTGTTGAATGTCTTTGTTTAAAAGAATTAACAAAAAAGGATGCAATTAAATGATTGTCTTTTGGGAGGGGAAAGGAAGAGAAGATTTCATTCTATCTCAAAACTAACCATATAAATAGGCTTAAAAAATAATTGAATAAATTAATTAATTAATTAATAATAATAATAAATCAAACAAGTGTTTAAATTTGGTCTCCCCAACGCTTTTGACAGTTCGAGAAAAAATTAGCTATGCACCTACAAATATTCATAGTTGAATCCGTCTGTTCTAAACTTTGACTTGAATAAGGAGTAAAAAATAATAGTTATGTTATTTAACACACATATCGTCGCCTCAGAGCAACATTAGGATATCTTAATGTTATTTCTGGGATTAGATATCTTAGTGTTGCTCTTGAGGCGACAATATTTCCTGTATATCACCACCGATATTTTCTGTAGGGGTCGATGCAGACTTTTACTTTTGGATAAGTATTTTGTGGGGGGATAGGGAGACACTTTGTTGAATTTTCTTTACATTTTTGGGAACGTGTCCCTCTTCTCTTTCTGAGGAAAAAATCTTCTCATAACCTCTCTAGCCTAAGAATCTTTGCGAAGCGAATGTTTCTTACAAACCAAATGTAAAAGATTTTGAAATTCTGAGGTTTTTCGTTTCTACCAATGTTTTTCGAATTTATTAAGGAAACGAAAGGACTTTCTAAAAGGACTAATTTTAAGGTACATTTTGTAAAGAGGTCGCTTTTGCGACACTAAGTTTGGTAAAGAAGCTGCTTTTTTGATACAGAATTTTCAAGTAACTTTTACAACAACGAATATTGTAAAAAGGACCCGATTTGTGCCCGACTTAACTCATGATCTGTCCACTCAGGATATATAGTCTATGTTTGCAAGGTGTTTCAAAACTCAATTACCATACTTGTCGCAAACTTGCACGCAAAGCCAAAAACTGGCGGATGCGAAACTAGTCAAAAATGAGGCAGTGATAAGCAAATGGATGCAAGTGGACTATTTTAAGTTTCGAGTAAAACGCGTTTAAAGATCAGATCCTATGTAGGCTTTCATTGAATTTTTTTTTCTAAATCATGCTGTGCAGCAGCACTACCAGGGCTACTAGTACAATCTCTTGCCCCAAGACAGAGGATAGGTTCACCGACCATTTATACTATTATCTCCAAATTTTTAATTTTGCCACTTGCATCCCTTTGCATCTCACTGCCTCAAATGATTTACACAGAGACAATTGAAGGGCTCGGGGAAAGAATGTGATACGCTACATGATGTGAATTTTTCAATAGGCCAATTTCCAACTTTTGAAAAATTCTACAAATATTTTTATAGGTGTTATACATTCTATTATCTGCAATACTTAAACCAGATACATTTTTCTCCAAATGATATAATCCATTGTCATGTTTATTTCAACTATCAAAGCTGCATTTAGACCAAAAAAAAAAATCATTTTTTCAAAAGTGTGGCTTATCACGTTCTTGCCCCGAGCCCTTCAATTTCACACAGTGTTTTCGTTTTTTAGGAAGGTTTGCAGCAATTGAAATTAGTTGCCCGTAGCTCTAATACACGCGTTGAAATAACAACGCAGTCATCGGTAAAAGCTTGTCAAAAAGAGTCGTCGCGTCGATGTTTTGCATTATACGAGACATGTAGTTCACGTGCAGGCAGCAAATTGCAGCAACTGCTTTGCAACCCTTTCTTAAAAACCAAAACTTTATGTAACATCGTTTCTGTGACACTTTTTGCATCCGTCAGTTTTCAACTTCGAGTGCATAGTTTTTTGAGGAAAAAAATAATTTATCAATCGGCATAAAAACCCTAAAGTATAAATATTTTATGGATATTTCACGGGTCATGGATTCGATTTTCTTTTTTTTTGAAAACTATTAGGATTTTGTCTATGTGTCCTAAATTTGTTGTCTTTGCTTTCTAGTGGCTGCAAAGGTTGGCTTCAACAAAGGACGAACTTAGAGAAGACGCTGCTATCTTTGTCAAGTCTATTGCTACTAACGTTACTCTTGTGGATACTTGTGTCAGTTACGTATCAAAGTAAGCGCAGATTATTCAACTTACCCAATCACACATTAATAAAATTACTTGACGGTTCGGTAACTTTAACCCTGTAACTACAGTGGTGCCATTCATTTCATGTGCCTTTGTTAACTTGGATGCCTTCAAGGCGTCATTGCCAAAAAAGTCAAATTGATGAAGAAGCACAAATAGTAAACATATTCAATGTAACTACTTCAAAAGATGAGTCAACATCCAAAAGATTTGGATGTAAAATGCAGTAGAGTCAGATGTGGTAAAAGGAAAAAGAAATTTCAACGTGAGACCCTTCGCGTCCTTTAGGATGAATAAAGACATAAAATTTTGAACATTGTGTCCAAAACTACACTCTATGAGAATAACTGAGTGTAAAACATTTGACTTTGTGACTGAGGGGTGCAAACGGCAAACCCTTCTGTGGGGGAACCGTGAAAAGGAATGTTGAAGCCAATTAGTATATGACTAAATTTTTGGAATTTCGAAAAAATCCAGGGGTTTTAAGTCATGAAGTTGCTCTTTGCACGCTGACGGGAAATTTTAAAAAAATCTTTTTCCTTAAAGTTAAACTGATTGTTGAACATGCGTCACTTCACACACACACACACACACACACATATATATATATATATATGTGAGGCAGATCGTGCAACGTCGGACAACGCAGCAGAAATTGTGTTTAAAAAAAAAAAGAAGATGAGGGGGGTAGAAATTTGCAAGGGGATCTTGAACTAGAATAAATCCAAAATACGGAAAATCTGAAATTTTGAATAGTCAAATAACGGGTTCCGACTTTGGCGTATTGAACTGTATTTTCTCAAAAATTGTTATGGATGAAACAAAGACGAGATTCCTTTAAAATGAATCTTCTGATGCGTAAAATCGCGCCGTCAACTCTAATTTCCCACCAAAATGGGTGAATTTCTCGAAAATAGGGTCGAGCTCAATTTTACGCAACCTTCGGTATCTGTCAAATAGTCAAAAATAATGATAAAATTATACGACGACCCATGCGCGCTGGGAAAAGAAATAGTGCAAAATCAGGGAAATGGCTTTACTTTACAGACAAATAGCCATTTTTGAAATTCAGGGTTGACATTCAAAGATCTATCTGGCTGTCTAAGAGAGAGAAAAATCTCAACTTTTTTTAGCCTACTTTCCCAGTAAAAGTCTGAGAAAGAAGAAAAACGCATGAAAGAAGGCTTAATGCATCTTAAAAAATATCGCGAAAAACAAAAAAATGTAAAAAATAAATTAAATAACTAAATAAATATCGAAAAATTAAAAATTGGAAGGGTATTGAGATGGGTGAAAATGTCTGTCGGTCTGCCCCCCCCCCTATTTGAGTAAAATGCCCGATTCGAACAAAAATTTATTTTGTTCCAGGGTGGTGACAGATCAGGGAAATCAGGGAGATCAGGGAAAAGTCAGGGAACTTTATTAATCAGGGAAAAGTCAGGGAAATATCAGGGAATTATGAAAAATAACAAAAAATCAGGGAAAATTGATTTTATGAAGAATTTTTTTTTTTTTTTTTTGCTTTACAAAATTAAGTACTTTAATTCCCTACGCATTTTCCGCCAATTATCTGTTCAAGAAAAAAAAAAGTAAAATTAATGAGGTGCGATTATACACTGCCACATATTTGTGCATCTTTTTCCCTCAACGTCAAAGTATTGAATCTTACTCATCAACCACAGGATGAACTTCCTAAGATTGCTTCTGTGTCTGTTAGGTTGTTTATTTTACCTAGCTTGAAATTTCCTTTTTTCAGTGCCAAACAACCATAGAGGCAAAGAGGAAGCCTTCATTAATGCCTTAGCTCCTTTGCCTTTATTCCATTGTCTCGAAGTGATTAGCGTACTGTAATCACGATTTCAAGAAGAAATCTTTGGTTTTTGAATTAATACTGATAAAAGCTTAAAAGTTATTACTTCTTCATGTTTTTAATTTAATTGCTAAAATTTAACTTCCAATAAAAAAAACTTTGTTTTTTGCCGCTATACTATTTGTTGTCACCGCAGATTATAAAGGTTTTCTTTTCTTCAGACTTAAGTGATTCTTTAATTTTATAGCCAAGTTGTATTCTTCTTTTATACATTTTGAAATTAACTAATTGCTTTTTTCTTTCTTTCTATCTTTCTTTTTTTTTTTCTTGCATTTCAAAGTTGTTTGCTACAAAAGCAATCTAAGATTTTTTTGTTACATACTGAAATCATTTGAAATAGAGTTAACTTGTGTACTTAAATAAATATCTTTATTTTTTATTGTTAAAATGCTGTATTCATTCATTAAAACTTAATGTTCTTGATTAGAGAAAAGCTCCTTATGAATGGATGTCAAATGGTTTCATCTGTTTTGCATAAATATGTCAATTAGTTATATAAGATTAACTAAACTTCTATCCTTTCACTATTACTAGTTATTCTTGCAACAATAATTATAATGTTTGAAAACTTAGTTCAAAATAATTTCAATTACATTTTAGTTCTATCATAAATACACATGTTTTTAAGAGTAATTTTAATAGTTTCTTAAAATTCTTATGCTAAGTGGTTTCTGGAAGTAAAGTTTTTTTTTAAATAATTTTCTATAATCTTTTCATGTAGAAAAATTTAATGTACTGTTTTGTAGATTCCCCCCCCCCCCCCAAAATTGACTTGATATGCTTTTTTAAAACCATTCTTTTAAAAACGTAGCATCTTTTTAAAAAATATTTTTAGTTCAACAACTTTACACAACTTAAAACGTTTAAAATACTGCATTTTATACAAACATACAATGGATTTCAAGTAGAGCAAAGAAAGAAAACCATTATCATTGGTAACGTAAATCAGGGAAATTTGGTGAACTTAATCAGGGAAAAGTCAGGGAACTTTTTTTCACAGTTCCTGTCGCCACCCTGTGTTTGAAAGATCTCGGCGAGGATACCTCATTCCTTCTGTTTCATTTTTTGATTTGAACAATTTTTGTTCAATTTTGAACAGTTCAAAAGAACTTAACATTAGCGCCTACGGGTAAATTCAAAGCAAATGCAAATCCTGCACTTAGAGACGAATTTTCTTCAAGCAAACTTTGTTAGAAAAGGCTCTTGATGAAGAACATGTAAAGAAAATATCTTTTTGATTTGAACAATTTTCCTTTCAATTTTGAACAGTTCAAATCTCTTAATATTAGCGCCTACGGGGAAACTGAAAGTCAATATAGATTCCGAACTTAAAAGTGTTGGAAATAGCTCTTGACGAACAACTCCGACTCCGAGAATTTTGGGGCACCTGACTTCGACTCTTGTACCCGAAAATTCGTCGGACTCCGACTCCTTTTTCCAAATTATAAATAGCCTATTGACTTTTTGGTGCTTCAGCAATGAAATAATACCGTCACGCATGTTATGGCGCGAGTTTCATCGTTGATGACGTCAGAGCGTTCGACGTCATCAACGATGCCTGAGAAAATCGCCTGTCAAGGTATGAGGCATAAAAATTGCTTCTACATTTGAACGAAGCCATTGCCTGTTTGGTAATATTTTGATCGTTGAAATTTTAACCCTAACTCCAGGAGACTAACCTTAAACTACAGTAGATAGAATTCATTGTTGAAAACTTTTTCTTTTCTTCATTCCCCTGAAATGACACAGACAGTCTTACCAGTAAAACAGTTAAGTTACCAGATCCAGTTCAGCCTTGTCACAATAAAGCCTTTCCCTGCATGTTAAACATTACCAAAACATATTATCAAATCACCATGCCGTGGCGAGAGTTTCATTGTTGATGACGACCGGAGCGTTTCTCGATCATTGGCTATTATATGTATGAGGATGACATGAGAAAAGAAAATTTGTTTGGAATTTTCAGCTTTTATTTTCATGAAATAAATCAATCCTGAGGGGTCAAGGTCCCTTCATTTTTGTAAGTGATGGGGGCAGCAGTTACCCCCTTTGCCTCCTCGTACGAGCCAACCATGAGAGTGTATATATCCAAAACTGTCAGTCGTTTCCTTCGAACCAAATTGCGCAGATAAAAACAAAAATACGCCAACCACCGAGGACAATGGAGTTCCATTGAGAAGATCTCCGACAGGCGGCTATTTTCCAATAAAAGCTGTCGTGGAATCTGTCTCGATTTTGAAAGAGAACTTGGGACGTTGTCGAGATCTCCTTCGGGATCATTGTTAATTCAAATATAGGTCAATGTGGAAGGGAAAAAAGTGCTGTCGAGTACACGTAATGCTCTCGAGCAGCCGAATAATGCGTCATGTCTATTTTTCAAAGAAAGAAATGGTTTTCTTTTTCTTTTTAGTGTTTTCTTAGGTTATTTTGATGTGAATTGGGTATTTTAACCCTTTCAGACGTGGCGTCCGGTATACCGGACATGAACTTTAAATAGCTGCTAATCATTTATTAATTGAATAAATTACTCGATTTTTTTTTCGTCGTTAACTCTTTACAGTCTGCTTATTATTATCCGTGCAAGAATTTTTCATTTTGGGATTGGCAACATTAAGAAATAGGGATTTGGAGGATGGGACTGGATCATTTTCACAACCACGGATTCTCGTTGCAAAAAAAGCAAGTTTTTTTTTCTTCTGATTTTTTAAAAATATATAATCTTTTATTAATCGTTTCAAATGCTTTTATTATGCTTTATTATTGCTTAGAGAATATTTTACAATGAAGTTTGCTTGATATTTCATCGTTTTTACTTTCTTCTATATCTAATATATAGAAGAAAGTATTGGATTCGTGCAAATTTTCGAATTTCGAATTTTGACGGATTCGAACGTTTTGAGGTGTGCTGAGTCCATTTCGACTATTTTTGGAAAATGTCTGTCTGTCTGTCTGTGTGTGTGTATGTATGTGTGTGTGTATGTATGTGTGTATGTGTGTGTGTCACGTCTGTGTGTGACCAGTTTTTTGTGGCCGCTCTACAGCAAAAACTACCGCACGAAATCGAACGAAATTTGGTACACATATGTGCCCCTATGTGAACTTGTGCCCATTGGTTTTTGGCGCGAATTCCTCCAAGGGGGGTGGAGCAATGGGACGTTTTTTGAGTTACGCGTGCTTGCTATTCCTCAGGAAGTAACTGGCGGAATCAAACAAAATTTGGACCATATGTTGCCATTAACAGGAACAGGTGCTGATTCAATTTTGGTGGCAATAACTCAAACGGGGGTTGAGCTATAGAACGTTTTTTGTCGTCATTGTGACTGCTGTATCTCAAGAAATAATGAACGGAATGAAAGAAAAATTTATCGGCAAGTAGACCTTAGTGGGTATAAGAGCTGATTTTATTTTGGTGTCAAAAACTGAAAAGGGGGTGGCGCAATCGAATGTTCTTTTTTTTTCATTGTGAGTGCCATTTCTCAAGAAGTAATGCTACGTTCTGGATGAAATTTGGAATAAATGTGAATCTATTTGTAAATAGGCGTTGTTTCAATTTTGGCGCCAATCGCTCCATGGGGGTCTGATTTTTTTTTTTGTGTTAATAAAAATAGCTTTATAAATGCAACAATAAGAAAGATAAATTACAATATTCTCGTCTGCTTATTTCACGTGATTTTAATTTTCGGGAGATAATCGGAAATGTTATCGCAATGATTTAAAATTAATAACTGTTGCCATTTTATGTTTGTTAACAAATAAAACATCTAATTAATTCAAGCAAGGCTTTTAAAATAACTTTCAAGTCGTTCTTTGCTTTGCTTTTGCGGGAATTCAGGAATTCGGACGGTCGTCAAGTTTTTTTTTTTTTTTTTTTTGCTGGGAATATTGCATTCTTTTCAAGCATAGGGATTGATCAGAATTCACAAGAAAGATATAGAAGAAAGTTTCGTGATGGCCACAACATACTAGTTTAATCTAAAATATGTATTTCAATAATATATATCCGGATTATTGGACGTGTGATAACCCTTTTAATTTTTCGCCAATACACTTGAAATTTTGTCTATAAGATACTCTTAACCATAGCAAACTGTCGACGAAATAAAACATTTTTGGTTAAGTATTTCATAATTCCGTCTGAAGAAGAATTTGAGCAGTAAAAGCCGGGACTGCAGCGACCGAGTTGCGTTTTGGTCCTGATTTTGGTGTAAATGAGTCAGCATCGGAATCGGAAGTTGAGGGGTTAAAATTAAAAGAGTCGGAGCAGATCTTTTCCTCCCAGTGTCTACGATGGGGTTGTTTCTATCAGTTAAGGGTACTACTTTTTGTCACTGAAGTTGATGGAATGAGGAAAAAAAAAAAAAAAACATGGAGCAGATATAATCTTTTATTTTCCAAACGTTTCAATTTTTAATTAATTTTTTTTAATTATAAATTTTTCAAACAAGGCCTGGTCTTTATGACGTCACAAGTGTTGAACTTTGGCGCGTATTCCACTGGCGAGCTGAATGCTTACGCTTGCTGTCGACCGCATTTCCAGGTTATGATAATTCAGAAGCGAATTAAATATTGCACCCTACGCTTGCTATCAACCGTATCGTTGCCAACACATCTGAGTAAAGATGCGAATTAAATATTGCGCTCCGCGCTAGTGGCATCAGTGAATGGCATTTCATCACTTCTGGTGTCAGGTGCAGAAGCGTAAAAAAAAAATTAATTAAATCTGCGCACTAATTAAAATAATTTTTGAAAAATATTAAATTTTGTCAAATTACTTAAAAAATGGTCAGATCTTATGTTTTTAAGCGAAAAAAAATGTTTTAAAATTTCGGAAACGTCCGCATTCTGCCGGTGCCCAGGAGTAAGAGTTTGAATGGGGCTGATTTTGGGGTAAAGAAGTTTGTGTCGGTAATCGGGAGTCAAAAGTTTAAAATGGGGTCATTTCCAAAATTTTAAAAGTATTTTTTTCTGAAAGAACATGCTTAAAATCATAGGATCTAACTATTTTTTAAATAATTTGTTTAAGTTTAATATTTTTAAAAAATTACTTAAATCGGTGCGCTTTCATTGTTTACATTTCTTGCCGATGACATCACAAATGATGAAATGCCATTCTGTGTTGCCATTCACAGAGCAAAATTTTTAATTCGCATCTTTACTCACGTGTATTGGCAACGATAGGGTTGATAGCAAGCATAGGGCGCAATGGTATCGTTTCAGAAATTTTAACAGCATTTTTTTCTGAAAGAACATGCTTAAAAACATAGGATCTAACCATTTTTTAAATAATTTGTTAAAGTTTAATATTTAAAAAAAATTACTTAAATCGGTGCGCTTTCATTGTTTACATTTCTTGCCGATTTCTTCACAAATGATGAAATGCCATTCAGTGTTGCCATTCACAGAGCACAATATTTAATTCGCATATTTACTCACGTGTATTTACAACGACATGGTTGATAGTAAGCGTAGCGCGCAATTTTAATTCGCTTCTTGATTATCAAAACGTGCAAACGTGGTACAAAGATGCGCCAAAGAGCATCATTTGTGACATCATCAAGACAACGCCTTGTTTGAACGGACAGTTTAAAAAATTGATTAATAAATAACCATAGACTAATAATAAGAGTAGACCGAGCTTTCCCTGACTTGCTGATGAAAAAACTGGCTCATGGATACATCATGTGACTGGTGGGAGGCTTGGCGAAAACTTTGGCAGCATGGTTGCTAGATGGCAACATTATCTATAGTTTGGCATTCGACATGTATTTTAAGACGTAATGTGTTTTCTTTATAATTTTTTTTCCAGGTCCAGAGATTGAACTGTTTTTCTTTTAATGCATTATTTTGACATTAGTAATTAGTTTTTGATCACAGTTTTCAGTAACTTTTTAACCGACTTCAAAAAGGAGGGGGTTATCAGTTCATACCGTATGTTTTTTTTTTTTTGTTTGTCCACTCACAGCGTCTCACCTAGTGAACCGATTTTGATGATTCTTTTTTTTAATGGATAGGGGATGGCTCAACTTAGGTCCCATTACTTTGTTTGACCATATTTGTTCCTTAGACAAAAAGTTATGGGCAAAAAAACAGTAAATTTCATGCAATTTCCCTATTAAATGATTAAATGTGAAACCCATTGTTATAAAAATTTGGTGCCATATAACAGTAACATTAATAGTAATTGTAATGATAATTTTGAATAAAGGCTTCTCGGAAGCAAGCATCACGTTTCTTCAGTGTCATTGCTCCATAGTGGTGGTAAAGCTAACCTGGAAGCAAGGTGAAGCAGTGATCAGGATCTGCTTAGCCTTCACAATACTACCAGGTTATGTTTGCCTCAACTATACAGGACTGAATCACAAGCAACTACTATGCTGTGAAGTGCAAATTAGTTAGAGATATTTAAATGGTTATACTTAAATTAACACACAAATACATTCCAGAGAGGAACAAAGATACATTTTTAGTGCCAATCGCTTGAAGTTTAAGACGTGCTTATAGTTTTTTTTTAGTATGAAGCATTTTTAGGAAAAAAAAGGGTTAAATTTAATAATGGTAACTTCTTACTTTTACTGAAATATATACATTTACACTAAAAAGAATGAAATAAAAAAGTTTTGGAAAAAAATAGAATCGACTTCGAAATTGTTCTAAAAAGGGAAAAATAATTTTATTCTTTTAACACCATCGATAATACTTTTAAACATAATTTTTGAAGTTGGCGCAAAAACGATAGAAAAGATCATTCACAGCCATAACTCAACTACAACTATAAATTTATCCAGATCTAGTTTCTTTACTACCACATATATTTTGCATTGATAACAGCATATTTGAGTAACGATATGAATGTTTCGTTCCTAACTTTGGATGATTTTCTGAAAAAAATATGAAAGAAGCATAGTTACACTGGATTTTACTTTTTGTTTTTGCGCCAACTTCAAAAATTATGTTTAAAAGTATTATCGATGGTGTTAAAAGAATAAAATTATTTTTCCCTTTTTAGAGCAATTTCGAAGTCGGTTTTATTTTTTTCCAAAAATTTTTTATATTTCATTTGGAACTGCTACGTCAGCGTTGGCGTGAACGTAATGGTGTAAATGTTTTGCGTTAACGCAAAAATGTACTAATCGGTATCTTAAATTGAAATTGTAGGTAAAAATCTTACCGTTTGCCGATTCTTTTCTGGGCGCTTGCATCTTTAATTGCTTAGAGAGTTATTGAAATAGACTAAAGAAAATGCACAATACTATCTAAACGAAAAACTCACTATATTAATAAAATATTTACAGCTTAGAATAACAAATGCAAGCGTTGATCGTCTGATACAATCAACGCCCGCTGTTGCTAGGATATCCACCAGTCACATGGTTTGGTTTATGAGCAGCAAA
Source organism: Uloborus diversus (assembly GCF_026930045.1). Lineage (NCBI taxonomy): Eukaryota > Metazoa > Arthropoda > Arachnida > Araneae > Uloboridae > Uloborus > Uloborus diversus. The sequence goes on along the minus strand of NC_072737.1, from coordinate 19,838,257 downwards.
AGGGTTACCATAGCTCGGTCTATTCTTATTATTAGTCTATGTAAATAACTGTTGGGGAAAATGAAAGAATTTTCTGGGTCCATGTTTTTTTTTTTTTGCTTTTTCTATCAATTTCAGTGACTAAAAGTACTACTTTTGACTAAAGGAAACAAACCCATTCCAAAAGTCGGGAAGGATCGTTTCCCCTCAGAGTTCGCAACTCTGCCTTTGTGGTGTCAGAGTCCGAATTGGTGACGGGCTAATTTTGGGATAAAGGAATTGGAGTCAAAGGCACTAAAATTTCCCTTGTCGGAGTCGGAGCAGGGAACGATTTTTTTACTTCTAACCCACTAGCCCTGGTTTTAATGTAGAGCAGGATTTTAAGAAGTGTTTGTGTTGAATGAAAAGTCGCCAGAAATGAAGAACTAACTTTTTTTATGAACCAAGCTAGCTGCGTCACCCGGCTCTGCACGGTCTACCTCGAAAATAAAAGTTGTGTCAAGTGACGCGTGTTCGACAATCAGGCTTGAACAAAACAAAAAAAAATTTAAAAAAAACGGTAAAATTTTACGGCAGATTTCGGAAAAATAATCAGAAAGGAAACATTTAAAATCCAAATAAATTTTAAATTACAGGAAAAGCCTCAAAACAGAAACCAGAATTTTACTCGTTCATATTCGAGAAAAAAAATGGCAACAAATCTTTCGTCTCAATGATTTTCTTCACGCTACAAATTTCAATAAAAGCATTGTTACGGAAAGTTGAGTTGAAGCATTGAATAATAACTTGAATGGAGGAAAAGCCTTCAAAAATTAGGGATTTTATGTCGAAATCCAAGTATCATAATTAATATAGTTCTTCATTGATACCTCCGCTAATTATTATCGGAGGATTATGTTAAGTAGCCAAACATAAAGGCAGAAAAATTACGAATCAATCTATACCTGGTTCGATGGTCAGTTCACTGGCGTTCGGGAGAAGTAACTCGGACAAAGATACATAGGTACATACGCTCAGTTTTTAATTATATAAGATATTTTTTTCTTAAAATATATATTTTGATGTTTCTCAGACGACAGTTTACTTAGTGTTCGAAAATGGCTGTACACCTCTAGTTTTAACACTACGGAATTTGCGTTCCTTACAAAAAAACACTCGGTAAGAATATTCGGTGTTCTAGAGCTTGAGTACGCCGCCTTGCGGTGATTTAAGGAATTAGCCGAAGAGGTAAAACATTTCAATTTTGGGTGGACAAGGCAGGTATCTCATTGGACAGTTTATATTCTACGTAAGTGGGGCGGTCTTGGTTCTACCTCTTTCAGCAGTTATTAGACAGATACAACAGCGCCTCTGCAGTTTGTTTGGATTTTGAATATAATATTGGTACGTAGTCGCTTGGAAAATTTATACTTTCTAACTTGGCGGAAACAGAAAAATATCGTTTGCTTCATCACCACTGGCCATGCCTCTAAAACCAGCTAAACTCAAAAGTGAAGCTCTCTTTTTCAAGAAATATAGTACTCAATGGTGCCAATCAACAATAAAAAGATGCAAAATGTTAACAATTGCATTTATGAGAAATAAAAAAATTTTGAAAAAAAAAAATAGAACCGACTTCAAAATTGTTCTAAAAAGTGAAAAATAATTTTATTCTGTAAACACCATCGATAATACTTTTAAACATAATTTTTGAAGTTGGCGCAAAAACGATCGATAAAATCATTCACAGCCATAACTCAACTACAAGTATAAATTTAACCAGGTCCAGTTTCTTCACTACCACATGCATTACGCATTGATGACAGCATATCTGAGTAACGATATAAATGTTTCGTTCCTAAGTTTGGATGATTTTTTGATAAAAATATGAACGAAGCATGGTTACAATGGATTTTACTTTTTGTTTTGCGCCAACTTCAAAAATTATGTTTAAAAGTATTATCGATGGTGTTTAAAGAATAAAATTATTTTTCACTTTTTAGAGCAATTTTGAAGTCGGTTCTATTTTTTTTTTTCAAAATTTTTTTATTTCATTCTTTTTAGTGTAAATGTAGATATTTCAGTAAAAGTGAGAAGTTACCTAGTAAGAAGTGCGGCTCTATATCACTGTATTGCTTTAGAAAAGCCTTTATTCAAAATTATCATTACAATTACTATTAATGTTACAGTTATATCGCACCAAACTTTTATAACAATGAGTCTCATATTGTCGCGTAGATGAAAATAGCGAAGACAATGTGAAAGCCAAATGAAGCGAATACTCGTTAGTCTCAACTCGAGATCTTTATTCAGAACCACGAATGAACGTTACATCTCCTTATATACAACTTGAAAAAGTGCTGGAACTTTCCAGACTTTAAAAGATACAGAAATTAATAGAACATTCGAGAAACAGTAGAAACGAAATTTTAGTAACATTCACTTTGTCCTAGTCGGGATTTGAACCCGGGTTGCTCGTGTGGGAGACGAGAATTCTACCACTGAGCCACCGTTATCCTCGGATGAAAAGAGCGAACTTCGCTACAATATGATTTTAATCATTTAATAGGGAAATTTACTGTTTTTTGCCCATAACTTTTTATCTAAAGAACAAATATGGTCAAACAAAGTAATGGGACCTAAGTTGAGCCATCCTCTATCCATTAAAAAAAGAATCATCAAAATCGGTTCACTAGGTGAGACGCTATGAGTGGACAAACAAAAAAAAAACATACATACGGTATGAACTGATAACCGCCTCCTTTTTGAAGTCGGTTAAAAATATAATACAGTGAAACCTGTGTAAGTTGACCACTCGCGGTGCAGTGCTTTGGTGGTCAACTTAGACAGGTGGTCAACTTATAAAGGGCGGTAATTTTTTTTTTTTTTTTTGTCATTTCTTGCACCACGTATTCATTTTTTGAGGAATTCACCCTTACTCTTTCTGTTCAACTCACTTTCATTGTTTAAGATTACTGAAAGTGAAACAATAATTAAAAATACTATTCAAATAATTTTGTTAATTTTTCCTTGTTTTTAACTATATTAGACACTTTAGTTTTAGAAATTCCATACATGCCAGCTAATATTCTCTGGCTTTTTCCATTTTCAGTTAATTTTAATATTTCATACTTTTTATTAATCTCAAGTTCAGCTAACTTTCCTTTTGAAACCTTTTTATGTAAAACTTATAGCACAAAGAACAACAAGCTTGACTCTACCAGTTTATAAAGGCAAAATGAAAATGTCCTCTCTCTTAATCCCTCGCACCAGAAAAATTTAACTTTACTCATTAGCAAGCTCAGATCTGCGTACCCGCAGTGCAAGAGACCCGCGTCCTTAAAGGGGCTAACGGCTCTAGAAATTGAAGAAAAAATAGAAAAAGAAAAAAAAAACTAGCACTAAGACATATTCACATTACTAAAAGACTTTACTTTACTATCTCAAATAGAACATCAAATGAAAAACAAGTTTTGAGAATAAAGAGCAGCATAAAGCTTTATTCTGCTGGGTTTAGTTAGTAAAATGCTGTTCTGTCATCAAAGCCTTAACAACATTCTCGGAAAGCTATGAAAATAATAATAATAACAAATAAATAATAAAATAAAATAATTTGTTGAAGAAAGTTTAAAAAAAAAATTAATAAACCAAGTGGTCAACTTACAAAGGGTTTCTTACAATACTCCAAACTAAATTTGGCGAACATTAGTGGTCAAGATAGACAGGTGGTCAAGATAGAGAGGTGGTCAAGTTACAGAGGTTTTCCTTCATTATATGAGATAGGACTAATTCCGTTCCTGACAAAAACGGTCAACATAGACAGGTGGTCAACTTACAAGGGTGGTCAACTTTACAGGTTTTACTGTATAAAGAAAAATTATTTTGAATTTTGACATCTTGAATTCAAATTATGTTTTTCGCAATCACGAGTGTGTGTATGTAGGCGTGTGTGGAAGGTATGTGTGTTGTGTGTAGGGGTATGTGTGCTGTGTGTAGGGGTATGTGTATGTGTGTGTAGGCATGTGTGTTTGTGTCTGTGTGCAGGCATAAGTGTGAGTAATTGTGTGTATGAAAGTGTGTGTATGTAGGGGGTATGTGTATGTGTGTGTAGGCATGTGTGTTTGTGTCTATGTGCAGGCATGAATGTGTGGGTACTTGTGTGTATGTGTGTGTATGAATTTGTGTGTGTGTATGTGTAGGTGTCTGTATGTATGCATGAATGTGTGAGTAGTTGTGTGTATGTTTTTGTGTGTGTATGTGTCGGTGTCTGTATGTATCCGTGTGTGTATGTGTATGTGTGTGTAGGTGTATGTGTGTATGTATGTGTTTGTGTATGTGTTTGTGTGTGTGTAGTTGTGTATGTATGCGCGTGTGTGTAGGACATGGATGCAACCAGGAGACGGCTTTCGCTATAGGAGCAGCATCGTGAGGAGCCGGTCGACGGTGATGGTGCGGAGGGTGGCGAAGGGAAAATAAAATGATAGCACGCCAAAACAGTCAAATGAGAACAATAAGCAATCGTGATTGTTCAAAAATTTAAAAATATTGTTTCAAAACGCTGTAGCTATAATGGGGTTGTTTCCTAAATTTCGAAAGTATGTTCTTCTGAAAGAGCATGCTTAAAAACATAGGATTTGACCATTTTTTAAATAATTTGACGAAGTTAACTATTTTTTAAAAAATACTTAAGTCAGTGCGCAGACTCAATTTCATTTTCTATGCTTCTGCGCATTCAGGGCCGGATTAACGTCTATTTACGCCCCTAGGCCAAACTTAGAGATTACACCCTCCTACTCCCTTCACATATTCGAAGTGTATCGAAATCGTATCCCCCCCCCCCTCTTCTTTCTCAGAGGCGTAGCAGCGTCCGGGAGATAAGTGAAAATTTCGCGCCCCTTCCCCAGTTTGAAAATTAAGGGATGGGTTTCATTTTCAATTTTCCCATGGTTAATGTTCAAAGGGGGGGGGGGGGCTGTGGATTTGCCGGTGCACTCCAGAAATTTGCCAAAATTGACGCTTCAGAAATGCAATTTTAGGCCATTTAACTCGAAGTAACGGTCATCTTTGATGATGTTAGAGAAAGGGATCGGTTAGGGAACTCTCCCCCTCCCTTTTCGAAATTAAAGTCATAAAACTAAGTTTTTGAAAAACTTCAATGATGCTGGGAGACAACGAAGAAATTGAGGTCCTAAAACAATTTTAGAGGATATTTTTTTGATGAGCGGGTTGCTTTAGCAAGGAACTTATTTGAAATTAAAGACTGCAACATTCGAAGACATCTTTTATGATGTTAGGGAAATGGATGGGGTTAAGCCATTCTCCCCCAGAAAGTTTTCGAAATTAAAAGCCTAAATACTTTATTGTGAGTCATCTTTAATAACAAAAGAAGGAGGGATGGAATTGGGTAACTCTCTTCCGTAAATTTTTCGAATTTAAAGTCCTAAAAACAAAGCTTTAGACAATTTTAATAATGTTGGAGAAAGGCTGAACTCTGCAGCTATCCGGATTTTTTTTTCTTCTAAATTCAGGTCCTAATCTTAGGCGATTTAAATGAGTTGGAGAAGGGGGGAGGGGATACTGAAGTCAAGGTCACTTCCCTGGAAAATTTTTGGGCTTGAGGACTTAAAAACAAAATTTTAGACGATCTGTTATGATATGAAAGCCTTTGAAAAGAAAACTCTAAATTTGCATTTGTAGGACTTCTAATGCATCTGATGGTGCTGGGTAAAGGGATTGGGGGTTTGAGGACTCTTTTCCGGAAAATTTTCGAAATTTTAGACCATCTTCAAAATGCTAAGAAGGGGAGGGGGACCCTCCTGCACAGATGTTCAAAAGTTGAGGTCCTATGAAAAAAATCTCGATAATGTTCGGAAAATATAGAAACACTCGGAAACTTTTTGAAACTAACGTTTCATAAAAAGCAAACTCAGAAAAACTTTGAAGATGTTAGTGGAAGTGGGTTGGGGGAATCTCTTCTGTAATTTTTTTCTGAAATTAAATTTATAAAATTCGCAATTTTAGGTTACCTTTGGTGACGTAACATGATGGGATTAGGCTCAGAAAACGCCTCCCTCCCCACATTGCTAAGTCCCGAAATTTTTATTCATTTCTTAAAATATGTTATCAAACATCTTGCCTCAATTTTTCTTTTTCAAAAACATTTAACTGTTTTGGTTTTCCATTGTGAAATTTTCAAATTTTCCGCCTCAAAATGTTTATCTGTTTGGAAAACAAATGTCTGTAGCCCAAGGAAAAAGCTTTTACCGGTTTGAGCTGAGATGATATTTAGCAGTGATATCTGAAGTATTTTTTCCCCTTTTTATTTACATTTAGATATCATGACTCTTGAATTCCTTGATAGCTTCATTTTTTACCTTGAAAATATTTAAAACTGCTGGTCTCTCTCTGTAAATATATTTAATTTTTCTTTTATTTTTATCAACTTTGTTGTGATCTAGATGATGTTTTGAAAAAAAAAAATATTCAGAAAAATAATATGTTGGAAGTGAAACCCAATAACAGAGGTAATTATAAAGGAAAAGATAGAAAATTGTGTCAAAGAAATTATTTATTAGGAAACTTGTATGCAATGCTTAGTGTGGAGAACTAAAGCAGACTATGGTGAATATTTTGTGTACAAAATAGGGGATATTATTGGCAAAGGCCGCAGGAGGTCACTGTGAACTCCCCAAAATTTCCTTATGCGTCAAACAATGTCTGACAGTTTGGACACAACATAAAAATATTCTTTAAAGGGATGTCTATTGTCTGTTTTCGTTAGATTTTGCTACACGTGCAATTATGCATACTCGTGTTTTGTCATTCCGTAAAATTTGAAACTTCATTCGGTAAATTAATAATTTCATCCCTTCAAAAATTTAAGCTTCGGGCGCCGCTAATTATTGACTGTCAAAACTAAACATGAACTAATAAATTATTAATTGCAAAACATATACTTATTGACATGATTTAAAGACATCAAGAGAAAAATTGTTTCATGAACAAGTTTTTTACATTGAACACTTTCTATATCATAGTTTTACCGAATTTTGAAATCATTGTTCAAATCAAAGATATTGAAAATTTAGTGTCACCGGGTTTTGAAAACCAGTGGGGGTGCTCAAACACCGAGCACAATGGACCAAACAAGGGCAATTTTTCAGAGCGTATAACTCTCAAGAAAATGTGCTTCAGTTTTATAAACAGAAACACTAGGCGGAAAATATCTTATTTTACTTCGGGTTTTTACCACAAAAAAATTTTACGAGAAAAAAATAAATAAATGAAAATAAAATAAAGTAAAATAGAATGAATTAAATTAAAGCAGAGAAAATTTTAGTGAGAATCAAAACACAAATAGTTTAGGAACAAAAACACAACAGTATAATTTGTTCTTTTTGTTAAGCTTAGCTAAATATTTAAAAATTCGTCCCTTTTTGTATGGCCTCTTTTTTCTGCTTGTAGAAAAAGAGGCCATACAAAAAGGTTTTCATCAGTTTTCTGCTGATAGTGGGGGTGCCCGGCACCTCCGCAAATATTGGGGGGAGAGGGGGTTGCTGGAGCATCGCAGCGCCCTCGGAGTCGGCGCCCCTAGAAAATTATCTGTTTTGACCAGAAACAGTACCTAGACTCAAGCATTACGCCCCTCTCCTCTAATTGCTTTTTTCTGCTCAGTGGTAAGGTCCCAATCAGTTCTAGCTGTATTTTTACTGTCCAAATACTAGCATGCCACTTTCCTTTTATTTTTCTAATGAGTTGTTCATTTTTTTCTCCTCCTGGATATGCGCCCTTTTTGGCTTGCGCCCCTAGGCCAGGGCCTAGGTTGGCCTATTGGGTAATCCGGGCTTGCGCATGATATCACAAATGATGAACTGCCATTCGCTGTTGCCATCCGCGCAGAGGGTAATATTTAATTCGCTTCTTTACTCACATGTATGGCAACGATATGGTTGATAACAAGTGTAGAGCGCAATATTAAATTTGCTTCTTGATTATCATAACGTGTAATCGTGGTAGAGAGCAAGAGTAAGCATTCAGTGCGCCAATGGAATACGCGCCTAAGTTCATCATTTGTGACTTAATAAAGACCACGCCTTGTTTGAAAAATCGGACATTTAAAAAAATTAATTAAAAAATAACTATTGGGAAAATGAAAGTATTTTCTGGGTCCATGTTTTTTTTTTTTTTGCTCATTCTATCAACTTCAGTGACTAAAAGTAGTACTTTTGATTGAAGGAAACCACCCCATTGGGGCAAACCTAACCTGGCAGCGTTATGAAGGCTACGCAGATCCTAATCACAGCATTACGAAGCTGCCAGGTTAGGTTTGACCAAAAATAGAAAAATGAAACACATATTTTTTAAATGATGCACATCGTCTTAAAGAGAAAATTAGCATCTTTCAAATAAAAAAACCGCAACAAAATATCGTGCATCAATCCGGAGATAAAACAGTTTGAATTTTTTTTTTCGAAAATTGCGAGTGAGAAAAAGCTGCCATGCAGGAGCGCCCCAATTGATTTGAAATTTTGAGATTTTTCCAGCCCTTCCCCCTGCAGTAAAATAGTAGGGGAATGTGGGGCAAAGTGAAATGGATAAGGTGACTGAGCTTTTTCAAACTGAACTAGTTGGAAATTTGTTTTGAAAATTACAGTACAAGAAATAACATAGTATTTTTTTTTATAAAACTTGCATTGAAACATTATTTTTACTTCCTTTTACAAAAAAGGAAGTATTGTATTCGCGGAAAAATTTTCACTCAAAAATCGGCCTCAATTTCCATTTTTCTCACCCCCGAATGAATGTTGAGTATTTTTTTTCGACTTGATCACACGTGGATATATGCTTAGGAACGTACAGACCCCCGAAATATCCATTTTGACGACCCCCGAGTTAATTACAGCGAATTTTCTCGTGACGTCCGTAAGTACGTATGTATGTGCGTATGTGTGTATGTATCTCGCATAGCTCAAAAACGGTACGTCCTAGAAAATTTAAATTTGGTACGTAGACTCCTAGTGGGGTCTAGTTGTGCACCTTCCCTTTTGGTTGCATTTGGATGTTCTTAAGGGGGTCTTTTGCCCCTTTTGGGGGGGGGAATCATTGTTAATTTCGATGTAAACTCAAGTTGTGTTATAATTTGTCGGACACTTGGCGATATATCGCCAGTCTTTTGGTTGCCAAGTTTTCTCGCCAAGCTGGCGACAAATTTGGCAATTTTCTTTTTTTTTAAATTTGGTTTCAATTTGGACACTGTTGGTGATATTTAGAGAGTAAACAACTGAGTCACATTAAAATTGCCAATAATGGGGAAATGACATTAAATTGGAGTAAAAGGAAGTCATGTGATGCACACATCAGCTCGTTTATTTTTGGCAGTAACTTTGAGCTTTCAAGAAAAAGTGGAATATTTTCATTTTTTTTCATGAGGCAAAGTGAAAAATAAAATATTTCTGTCATGAAATATTTTCTATTCGATTATAAAAAGTATTTTTGATCAAATGAATCTGTAAATAAAATTTTGAATGAATAAATAAAAAGAAAACAGAACTATAAATGAATTATTTAATTAATTAAGTAATAAATACATGAAGAAAAACAAATGAATGAGTAAAAGAGTGAATGAAAAAAAAAAAAAAGTGAAGAGATGAATAAATAAGTGAATTACTAAATAGTGGAATGTAAATGAATGAATTAATAAATGAATACAAAAATGTTTTTGTAAATGATTGAGTGAGTAAACAAAATAAGCTCTTTCACTTTGCCCCGCATGCGCTCGACTACTTGAGCAAAATATTTAAAATACAAATAAGCTAAATATTAACTACATAAATAGCGCACCGCATATTAGAAGGCTTCAATTCATATTTAAAACGTTAATAACAGGAACTTTATTATTTTATAATATCAAAAATGATTTTGGACTTACAACAAATATTACAATAACATTATCAATTTTTAAAATCGCCTGCATTATCATAAGTTTCAATCTTCCGCGGTATTTTTTTCCTTATTGGAATTGACTGTATCGTCGCCTCAAAGCAACAATAAGATATCTTAGTGGGCCATTCCACCGTCAGGTATGCGTCACCGACAAAAATACGCGTAAATTTAACTAACCTTTCGTCATATCTCTTAATATTTTAATGAAACAGGGGTAAGCAATTTTTTTTAATCTTTACATTTGATAAAAAGATACTCCTGACACAATTATATTTTTACTAAACAATTTGGTTATTTAAAATAAAATTTATTTATATGCGTCACGTGCGGGACATGAAAAGTCAACCTCTTTTAACTTGCTTACGAATAAGCTAATATTTTTGCTATTAATACAGCAATGACGAAACAAACTGTAGAGCTTGAAAGCTATAGTTCCAACGTAAAGGAAACATATCTCATTAATTTAGAAATAATTATTTAAACCATTGAAAAAAAATATGCATATGCCCATTCCATTGAAAATAGTCTTTTTATCCCGCACGTAACAGTTCCTATATTTCAGAAAAAAGAAATAATTTTTGAAGAAAGTTTTTGCTTAAGAAGTCACACATGCGTTTGTGATTTCTTAAGCAACAAAATTCTGTTCATCATCCTTTTAAATTATTATTTTTTTATGAAATATATGAAGCGTCACGTGCGTTTTCCGTGGAATGGCCCTAGTGTTATTTCTGGGATTAGATATCTTACCGTTGCTCTGAGGCGACGATATATGCAACTACATTGTTAAAATATTACCAGATAAGCGGTGCTAAAAACAGAGTTATGACTTTTCACTTTGCCCCAAATTCCCCTACTCACTATTTTCATTCCTCTAAAGTGTAATCATGGCCACCCACCTCGATTACTAATTTCTTGAGGAAACACTCTTTCGCTCGATTGAATAAACCTCTGGGGTTCCAAAAGGGGAAACGCAGCTGCACTCAAATTTACTAAAATGAATCATAATCGCCCGAATAGGGATCCTAGCCTGGCCCCAAATAGTTGAGACATTCCATCTGGAAATAAAATTGCGTTCTTGTTTTGTTAAAAATGCAAATTAAGGTCTTTTATTAACAATTTTCACTTGATGAGAAATCACGTATTGCTTATTAGCTTCACTTGACCAAAGTTGATGTTGCTCTGATTTTTCAGATTACCGTGACGATGATTGTTTTTAGTATTTATTTAGAGATTGAAATTTTCGTCGTCATTAGTTACAAATCGTTTGTGGTTTGATTTTATTCAGATTTTTTTTTCAGGGCTTAACTCAAGCAGACTTTAAATTAAAAAGGAGGTTTCTTTTGTGTAAACAACAAATTTTTTTTCATTATCCTTTTAAACTATTATTTATAACTAGCAAAAATACCCGGCGTTGCCTGGGTCAGTAATAATTATTAGAAAAAATCGTTACTTGCTTTTGTTTTCTGTTTTAAGTAAAAGAATCTAAAACACATCTTTTTGACGTGATTAAAAATCGAGTTTCTTCCTTACCCATAAAACTAAAATAGCAATAAGTATAAAGAACAAAGTAGTATTGATTTAGAAACGAAAGCACCATATTTAAGCATATACAAATTTCCAAAACATGAAATTAATCTTCTCATGGTTAAAAAGATTAATCTGTTGATACTTTTTTTTTAACATGGAGTCTAAAACCTTCTCTGTATGGCTAATGAAGTACGAAGTGATTAAAAAAAAGTAGCTGCGCTCGTAATCCCCTTATACTTGCTTTAGTGATTTCGGGAAATTTCAATCATTGTGGCTCTTGGTGCGATTTTACCGAATTTGCGAAAGTCGTTTCGGGGTACCTTCGATGATGCTCCCCCATTCTTTCCTTACTTTGTAAAACGATATGATATTAATTTTCGTTACAGAGATATCGTCGCCAGATGCTGAGATATTTTTGGTCACCATAAAATGGCGCTAAACAGTTTCATCCGAAATGTTACCAAAATAAGTAATAAAATTTGGTGATTGTTTGAAATTGTGCAAAAAGGAAAATTAATGGAAGTTTTTGTGCTGTTTACGGATTTGCCTAATTTAGTTGCTGGATTATTTGACACAGTAAAAAAAGTCTTTTGAAAATTCTTTGATTGGCGATATTTTGTTTACATGGTGAAAGCTGAGAAACATTATGACGTAGTCTTCGGCTTCAAAAACAGCAACGTTGAAAAAACTGCCAAATGCATCAGCTACGGAAATCTTTCTGCAAAAATTTTGGCGATATGCTGGTTGTTTGGATAATGAGTAAGTGTTCAGTCAGCATAAATAATAATAAAAACCATTAATTACATTAAAGTTCCGTTTAAATGGAAAATCATCAGCCAAATCATGTATTATTTGCCAATCTTGTGCAAAAATCTTACTTCAAGATTTGACTTGAGAAAAGCCTTGAACAATCACGAAAAGCATAGAAAGTCAACAATACAACAATTGTCGCTATCAACAGGGAGTTGAGATGATACACTAAATACTGTATTGAGTTGAGGAAAGCCTTCGAACATGGATCTAAAAAGCTCATAACTCGTTTTTTATTCTACTTAGAAATTTCGAACAGGTGCCATCTTCAGCAGAAAAACCAGAGCTTTCGATGGACATATAATGTAAATATGTGCAAGTATTTTTTCATCCCAATATTAGAGAATTTATACAAAAATTGTGTTTTATTGCCCCCCTAAGGGGGTTTTGCCCCCCCATAACGGGACGAAAACTACCCTATGTGTTATTCTGATGCATAAGCTATATTATTGTAAAGTTTCATCAAAATCCGTTCAGTAGTTTTTGCGTGAAAGAGTAACAAACATCCATCCATACATCCATACATCCATACATCCATACAGACAAACTTTCGCAGATATAATATTAGTAAGATGAAATGTATGAAGCATCACGTGCGGGACAAAATTACCGTTCTCCGTGGAATGACACTCGCAGAAGAAATCCTGCGCAATAAATGTCTGTATTTGCAGTTTCAAAGATTTTTTTTTTCACAATAAGTTTTTAAAACTGCTCTATTCTTTTTTTTTCTTTTTTTGGGGGGGGGGAGGGGCAAGGATTAAAAAGCAACAGCAAAAATCCTTTTGAGTTAATATTTTTAAGTTTAGAAGTTTTTTTTCGTTTTTGCTCTTAGCTTTGGTAAAGTAAATAAATAAATCCTTAGGAAAAGATAAAAATATGCAGTAATAAGTGCACGGAATCACAGTAGCAGATTAAAGTGTGCAGTCATCGTAGAAAAAAGTATTGCTCACTGTGTGATGACAATTATGAATAAAGAGAGCGAAAAAAAACTTTTCTCTTTTCCCATCTCTCAGCTCTTCGCCAATTGTCTTCTGCAACGAACCTTGAACCCTGAGTCAAACCAATGAACTCGGTGGTCGTTGAGTAAATTGGGTAATGGTGAGTGTCTGCGGACACGAGGCTGTTGTGGTTCAGAGCAACACACACCACACTCACTGGAAATCTGAAATGATTCACCCGGCAATTAAAGAGAAGCGCTTGTTTCATAACACGAGCTTTGATTTCGCATAGAAGAAACAAGTATCCTCATATAAATAACAGCCGATGATCAAGTAACCCGCATGTTTCAACAATGAAACTAGTGCCACGGCATGATTATTTAAGAATATGCTTTGGTAAGGTTTGACGTGCAGGGAAAGGCTTTATTGGGACAAGGCGGAACTCGATCCGGTCACTTAACTGTTTTACTGGTAAGACTGTGTCATTTCAGGGGAATGAAGAAACGAAACAGCGGTTAACTATGAACGCTACCTACTGGAGTTTAGGGTTCATCCATTGGAGTGAAGGTTAAAATTTCAACGATCAAACTATCACCGAACAGGCAATGGCGTCGTTCAAATGTAGAAGCAATTTTCACCTGTCATACCTTTAGTTAGCCAATAATGAAAGTAATAAAGTAGTGCTTTGCCGTGGACAGGTTAAGGACATTGAGAAGGAATAGATGAAGAGAGTGCAACCCTACTATCTCGATACGGCAACAGTACCATGTGACCTGGGGAGCAATTTCGAGTTGACCGTAACCGCTGAAGAAGTTTTCATTAGCTGAAGCCATGCAATATAAAAACCTTTAACTGCAGAAGGGAAAAATTAGATTTATAGTAATAGTGCAGTATTCTAGCATTGTAAACTGTGAGGAAAAAGCCACACCAGGAGGTCCAGTAACTTTTCCCTAGCATGTACGAATGTTTTTTACTTCTAAATAAAGAAAAAATAACATTTATATGCATTCAACGAGTACATATTCCACAGTTGCCTATAATTTTTAAATTTTTGTTCTTATTTTACCTATAAAAGTTATAAAGCATTGTATATCTTGAATGCAAATAACATTTTAGTTCATAAAAACATTTTTTACTTAACTAGTAATTATTTTAACGGCTCTTAAGCATTTTGTGTACATTTGCTTTGTTGGCGAGTATCTTCTCGCCAAGCTCCTATGAACAGCAGATGCGCAAGAATAAAGATTTGCTATTTTTATGCTTCAATTTAAATACTAGTATGCCTTCGTATGAAATCATTTCAAAACATTGATTACAACACATATGAATCCATAAATTTTCAGTCAATAACAGAACACTTTAAACTATTTGTACATGCCCGTCATGTTAGGGAATAAACATCAAAATACATGAAAAATGCAATTACATTATATTTTAAAATCCGGAAAGAAGTGGGGAGAGGGAATTTGAATGATAGGCCTGTATTTGTATCCGTTATTTACTTATTATTATGCGGTAAAGGAGTTGGAGTCAGAGTTGCTCTGATTTGTAGCCCCGACTTCATAATAAGCACCGTCGCGCCGTCTGAAAAATATTTAATGCCAAAAGAGCGATCGCGTGCGAAAACGCGACAACTTCCCAGCCAAACAAGTCACCTGAGCTGGGAAACATTGGGTCCCAAGCTTATTTCACTGAGACATTTGCTATGGCTCCTTCCATTAGTATTCCTTCTCAATGGTTAAGGACAGTAACTGCAAATGTTTAAAAAAAAATGTCTTCAAATAAGTAGACATACAGTTCCTTATGACAAAAAAATAAATAAATATTTTTGCAGCAAAATTACATAGGATTCTTCAAAACACATTTTAAAAAATATCAAAACAATTTCTCATATAATTTCTTCACGTGGTTCAAACATGACTTTCCTTTAAATAAAGCACGGTGAATGTAACGCTTTATCGTTATAGTTCAGCTGCAGTAGTGATTGTTAGGTCGCTTTAATTTATTGCACAATCTATGCAGGAGCTGTAATTTTAATCAAAATTAAAAGATAATTCACTTATAGGGGGGGGGGCTGCGCTTTTGCTATCCTAATTTAAAATTATTTATGTGAACATAATTTTTTTCCAAACTAAAAATTTGATCCGGATAAACGAGGGCCGGATAAAAATGGTTCTACTGTATTGCACTTAGGGTAACTTTGAACCCTAATTTCTCTTTTTTTAAACTACCTCGTATACCTCATATACATTTCAATAGTGTTTTAAACAAAGCAATTCATTACATAAGACTAATAGTTACATACAATGTTGATCTTTAGTCGTAATGACAAAGCCAATGAGCTTGCCAAGGAGTCCAGATCCTACCCCAATCATCGAACCTCACTACTTTAATGGATGCTAATGCCGGGGCCAACCGAAGAATTATCAGCAATAATTTGAAATTTTCTATTCTAGCCCTAAACTGTAATCGCACAATAGCATCGATAATAACCAAGCTACCAACAAAACATGTAAAGGGCATTAAAATCTCAAGTGACAGAGTAAGAAGTTACTCAATTCACTGCCCTGACTTTCAACTGTCTCCTCAGCATATATATCTTCAGCTGCCCAGCAATTCAGGCCAGGCTTCTCAAGATCGGCCTGGACGACCCAAATGATTTGATATTTTCAGAAAAGGCTGTAGAGTATTCACCAAACAAATGAACGAACATCTACAAGCACTATGAACTAACTACCTAAGAATTTGGAGGATAAAAAAGCTTCCTAACACCGTAAGAGTAAAGAAACTTAAAAGAGAGGTCACGTCTTTGGTAAAAAGAGGATGAAATTGAAACCGGGATTGTGGGATACATCGGTGCGAAAATGGGCGGGATTATGACACCGTGGTCGATTCGCGAGCTTGGTGATAGCGAATATATCCTTCAAATTGGCGATAGCGAACGAATAGGAGAGCTGACGGATTGGTTTGTGTTTTCATGTATTTTCATAAAAGTGCTTCATAAACTTTTGCAGCAACACCGAAGTTAAAATTAGCTACCAATTGAGATTCAATAATGCAATGTTTTGAATCAAAATATAAATTCAAGATCTTTAGCGAGAAGCTAAGGATTTTGGATTACATCGGTGCAACTTCCGGCTTCAATTTGGCGTGTCCTCTCTATCTTACTCTGTGCCAAACACTGACTTCAGAAGGATTGAATAATGCAGTTGGCGATGTACAATATTGCTAACTTTTTTTTGTGAAGTGAAGAGTTGAAAACTTATTTCATAGCCTTGCTGGGAGAGAGCCTCTAGGACTTTCTAGTTGTTTTTTCCGTTCTTCCATAAATTCTTACGTAACTTACTGGTAGGGTTTGAGAATGTTGTCCTAAGATGTTGCCTTTTTGTGAGCAATCACGATTGCACATTGCTTTCATTTGACTGTTTTTGGCGTCCTATGATTTTATTTTCCCACCGCCACCCTCCGCACCATCACCGTCGACGGGCTCCTCACGGTACTACTCCTATAGCGAAAGCCGTCTCCAGGTTGCATCCATGTCCTACACACACGCGCATACATACACAACTACACACACACGCACACATACACACACACCACAACACATACACACATACACCTACACACACATATACAAACACATACAACGCGCATACATACATACATACACATACACAAAAACATACACACAACTACCCACACATTCATGCCTGCACACAAACACAAACATATATGCCTACACACATACACATACCCCCCCCCCCACACACATTCATACACACAACTACCCACACACTTATGCCAGCACACAGACACAAACACATATGCCTACACACACATACACATACCCCTACACACAAACACACACGCCTACATACACGCACTCGTGATTGCGAAAAACATAATTTGAATTCAAGATGTTAAAATTCAAATTATTATTTTTTATTTTTTTTTGAAAAGTAGTCTTGGGAAAATGAATTTCAATAATGCAGCAACCATTCCACAATGGGGTTGTTTCCTTCAGTCAAAAGTAGTACTTTTTACAAAAGTAGTCACTGAAATTGATAGAATAAGCAAAAAAAATAATAACATGGACCCAGAAAATACTTTCATTTTCCCAACAGTTATTTTTTTAGTTAATTTTTTTAAATGTCCGATTTTTCAAACAAGGCTTGGTCTTTATGACGTCACAAATGATGCTTTATATCGCTTCTTTCTATCGCGTTTCCACGTTATGATAATCAAGAAGCAAATTAAAATTGCGCTCTACGCTTGTTGTCAACCATATCGTTGCCAATACACGTGAGTAAAGATGCGAATTAAATATTTTGTTCTGTGAATGGCAACACAGAATGGCATTTCATCATTTGTGATGTCATCCGCAGAAGACATAAACAATGAAAGCGCACAGATTTAAGTAATTTTTTAAAAATATTAAAGTTAAATTATTTAAAAAATGGTCAGATCCTATGTTTTTAAGCATGCTCTTTCAGAAAAAAATACTTTTAAAATTTTGGAAACGACCCCATTCGAATTGCGCCCAATTGCGTGCCTCTCCAAATGCGGGAGGTTAAAAAACCGGACCCCCCCCCCGCCACCCCCGTAGTTGAAGTCAAAAAAAAAAAGTTGAAATGTAGGTCATTGTTTTTTCTTACGTTTGTTCAAAATGCAGTTTTTTAATGTTTTTTTTTATAATGATTCTTTTTCCTTTTTGTAAAACTGTCAATTTGTCCTTGTATGCTGAAATGTAGATTTCACCAATTGATGATTTATATGAAATATCATTGAATCATAAGAAATATTTTTCTTTTCCTCTTAGAATCCAAAACAGATGCTTTAGAAGAAAAATTAAGAGGTTGTTGGACCAAAGAATGCGTTCAAACAGGTAAATGTTGTTGCTTGCATTTATACAAAACTAATTTAAGTAACTGTGCCAATTCTAATCTTAAACATCTGACTACTATTTAATTTTTTCACCGCGTAAATGAGGATCTTAAGCCAATAGCATTTAATGTAAATCACTTGGCTTACGTCAGTGCTGATTCTAAGCAAATAGCAACCATTCTTGCCAATGTAAGAACGGAATTTGAGCAAAATAAGATTCCTTTAATCTTTATTAAATTCTGTCTTGCTTTAAAAAAGAACATTTACCAACTTTTCATACGTTTTCTATTAATTTTGTTTTATTTTATTCATCTATTAATTTTTATATTTTGAAAACAGTTTTGAAAAAAAAAGAAGTGATGGTGCGGGGGGGGGGAGCTTTTTCTTGTTTTAAAGAAGAACATTTACCAACTTTTAATAAGTTTACTATTCATTTTGTTGTTTTTTATTTATTTTTATTCTTTTTTTACATTTTGAAAACAGTTAAGAAAAAAAGATTAAAAGTGGTGTGTGGGGGGGGGGGGCTTACCAATCTACAAATTCATGTCCGCTCATTTCATGCATAGTCATGATCAATTACTACTTACTAGACCATCCCCAGTAAGAGAACCCCATATTTAAGTGGTTAGAATCTGAAAAATGTCATTATTTCATAAGTCAAATTTTATTTAAAAATTCATAAAAATATGATCCCATTGAGATCCCAACTTGAAACTTTGTACAAATAAAGATAAAATACACACAAATTTTTAAGAATTTAAGAAAAAAATTCATTATACGTTTTCTGAGAAATTTAAATTTAAAATTTAAATTTTATTTTTTTTAAATGATTTTTTTTCTGAAGTTAGTCATGTTGCATATCCTAGTGAACAACAACTAATGTACTTTAAAATGCTTTTTACCAAATCTTTCTATTTATATTTGGTGCTGAGTTATCGTCCATTTTATGTTCAAGCATACATGAGAAAAAGAGGGTTTTTTCGAACAATCACAGTCTCATTAATAAAAAAATAAAAGAGATAAAAATCTAAAAATTTGGACTTTTCATTACCTCGAGAGTACAATCGATGAGCCACATTTCAAAGAAATACGAAAAGGTGAAGGAAGAAATTTCCCAAATTTTGGATCATGACCCATAAATGAATCCTTAACTGCCCTTTACTTGCACTAAGATGAGCTGCTGATGGCGTAAGTGGAATGTGGGGAGGAGAAAGGGATGTTGATGTTCGGAACGGGAGTCATCTTCCATAAAAAACATCAGATGAAAGTAATACACATTAAATACATTATAATTTAGACAACAAAAACTAATCATTAAAACATCACATCATAATTTTTTTACGGGTATTGTAAGATTTGAGGCGAAAACTACTATTGCGTAAAAACCTTGATTTTCTTCAATATTTTTTTGAGTTGTGTCACTTTCCTTGCCGGGGTGCGATATGACGATCAATGGCATCCAAGGTTGCCCATCCCCCCCAAATTCAATGTCGCAAATTCCCCCCCCCCCCCAAAAAAAAAAAAAATTCTCTCGACCGCCTTTCCCTTGTCTATTTTTACCTCTATTTTTTTAATTTATTTTTTTAAGTATTTTTTTAATTAAAAACAATTAAATTATTTTTATTTAACTATTTTTTAAATTATTATTTTTTTTAGATATTTATTTATTTTTTGTTTTTAATTATTATTATTTTTTTATTTTGAATTTATAATTTCTGCTCTACGCTAATATGACATACACACAGACTAAATAAAAAAATTAAAATATAAACAGAATAAAAAAAAAACTTTTCCTTGAAAATAAATCAATAAATAAAGTAAAAAAACATTTTAACCCCCCCCCCCCCCAAGTTTTGATCGTGAAACTTGCGCCATAATTCCCCCCCCCCCTTGTGAACACCCCTCATGGTATCAAATACGGTTGTAATCTTTTGGCGCAAATCTTGTTGATCACGTGGCACATGGAGCTTGAACAAGCGATCTTTGATATAACCCCATAAAAAAATCGTCTGTTTGATAATATGGGGCGCCCATCTTGTTGGAAAATGAACGATCGTTGACAGAGACATGTCACAGCGAGTGAAATGAGAAATAGACTTTAGATTTTATATTTTGCCGAATTACAAAAGGTACAAATATCGAACATTTATGAAAAAGAACTTGCAATGTTTCTCTTTCCAGTAAAGCCAACGTTGCTGCTGCATCGATAATGTGTTTGTCTCAGTGGTTCGAAGTAGCGCGCTACAAGTAGCGACGCTACTGTAGTAGCTACATTTTTAGTAGTTTGTAGTGTAGCGCACTACTTTAAAAAAAAAGTAGAGTAGCGAGTAGTTTGCAGTGATTTCTGAAAACTACTTTTGAATAAAGTTTCAAAAAAAAAAAAAAAAACGCGTTTTCAAACGAATCTGACTGGTGCAAGTCTTACGCGAGTAAAACTTGCACCAATCAGATTCGTAAGACTGAAAAATACAAGCTGACCTCTGATATATTATTTTGACGCCACGCGTTCTATCTGTTTGACGCCATTAGTTTGTTTGGCATAGAAACTTACACATTTTCCCAATATTCGCCTTGAATAGAGCATGGCTTAGAAAGAAAGAAACGAAGTTTTTCCATTTATGCAAACTTTGCCCCTTAAGCAAAATGCTTTCAGTATCAATTCCATTTGCACATACAGTCGGATCTCAACTTACGGAGGGATGCGTTTCAAACTTTAGATAAACAGCTAGCTTTGTGAAATTATGTTTCATCAACTTCATATTTAGTACGAAACTAATGCGGAGCGGCGATTTGTACGTTAACAATCTGATGTTTCGACTAGTACGGTGCGAGTAATTTTGGCTTTCAGTGATGCTGAAAGGAAATTCCATTCACGAAACTAATATTTAGTACCCAAGAAAGAAGATGATATAAGCCCTGCTTTTAAATAATTTTCGTGTTGCGGGTGAGGAATTTGCGTCAGCTGCAAAATTCGTTTCTCGAGTAAAACTCGCTATATAGACATTTCGCGTTTGTCGAATTGCGTTGTAGCCCGAGACCACTGTTGTTGAAAATTGCACATTGAAGTAAATAAGCATTTTTAGTTATGTTTCATGCTTCGGATAATTAGTAGTACCGTTTGGGATATTTTCCCTATTTCTTTATTTTTCTTTTTTACTGATTAAATGTTGATATACTAACATATTAAAAGTCAATTATTAAGTGTTGTGAGTTTTTGAGATTATTCGGTAAAATTGAAAAATTATTTTATTTCATTTTATCAGGGGCGTAAGAAAAGAGATGGTGACCAGGTTCGGAACCCTAGTTTTAAGTGCAAAAGCAATTAATTCCTATGAAATATAAGTTCCTTTAAAATTAACTCATATAATGAAAATTAAAGTTTTTCTCTTTCGTTTAAAAGATGCTTTTCATCATCTAAATCAATTTTATGTTTATGTATGTCTATATAAAATTTAAATCAAATTAAGACTGGATTTATCTCAATTTCAAGTAGCCGAGTTACACTTCTTGAATGAAATACTATTTACTGTCGGAAAAGGATTAAAAATTTGAAGGTTGAATTCCTACCACTTTTAAATCCTTTCTTGCAGGGAATATTCGTGCAAATGGTAAAAAATGTTTGGATTGACGAATCGTTTCAGTAAAGGCAAGAAAGAATATATAATTTATAGCAATACATTTGACCCTCCTTTTTACGCGGGGGTTACATTCCACGGAAATGCCGCGTAAATCGAAACCGCAAAAATTGAGACCTAATAGTAGTGTTAAAATAGGGTTAGGTTTCGTAGATAAAAAAATACTTCATTCCAGTGATGACTAATTGTATAATAAGTTTAATGTGTACTTATATCGATTATTATGCACAACATGCAGAAAGAAAACATAAACTAATTTCGTGTTCTGTTTATAATGAAGAGCTGACTATGATAGTCTTTTGGTAGTCATTAAGAATTTTTCTCTGTAATTCTTTGCAGAGCATTAACGCATACGTGATCACTTGCGTCATTTCCATGATAGAATCTTCTTTCACTAAAAAATCAGAACGATCATTTCTATTGTCTAGGAAAGGCACAAAATTTTAAAGGTTAACGTACTTGGTTATGCGTCACCGAAGTCGGTATCCTCGTTGGTTTTTTATCACTCCTAAAAGCTCTTCTTCCAGTAAGTTCTGAACTGTGTGAGTTTAATAACTTTACTTCTGGAAAGAGCTCTGGGACCAATTGCAAAAAAGGTCTCCAGTGGTCCAAACTCGATTATTAGCACGCCAAAATGCAGTTTAATACGTGCAATCTGCAATCTTTAGGAGTTAGGATTTTGAAAGAGGGGAAATTTTTATCTGTTTGCATTGCCGAAACCGCGTAAAACCGAAACTCATCCGCGTAAAATAAAATAAAGGTGTCAAATCTTAAACCGCGTATAATCGAAACCGTGTAAAATAAACCCGTGTAAAACGAGGGTCTTCTGTATTCCATGTTAAAATGAGCCAATATATCAATCTGAAAATTTTTTAATTTTTTTCATTCAATCCTCAAACGGTGTGTATGTGTATGTTATTTATTTATTTTTTAAAAAGTAGCGAAGTAGCGACTACATTTCAAAAGTAGTTTGTAGTTGCTACATTTTGGAAAAAGTAGTTGTAGTTAACTACATTTTTGCTAAAGTAGATGTAGTTGTAGTTCGCTACAAAAAAAATGTAGTTTTTCCAACCACTGGTTTGTCTTGATAAACCTTCCAAACCCTTTACGGTCATGTAATTGTGACATCCCCCGTATTATTTTAGTTGAAGACGGTAGACAAATCGTAAAATCATTTAGGGCTTCTTTAAACATAAGGGTACCACAGACGCACTTGGTATTTACGTGCGGCCAAGTTCAACAGATATCTGGCAGCGATCCACGCGGTATCATCTAAGTGCAATGAAGGCTGGAGACATGCCAGACAAGAAGACGTGAACTTGAAAAGGTTCTTCCATTTATTTTAGTTGTGATAACACTTAACAAATGAAAGCTTTAAAAGAATCATGAAACAAAACGGCCTGTTAGACTCTTGTTGCGCTTTCGACAAATGATAATGAATTCCAACAAAAAAAGGTTGATGGATGATTTCGTTTTAAGACGCGTTTACAATTGTTCTGGAAAAATAGTGACAAACAACTTTCACATTATTTATTTAGCATAGTATGGGTTTTTTCTCTTGTAATTTTATTTTAAAATCAAAAAACAGGATAAGTCTAAACTCTTGTGCAAAACTTTGAGGAGTGTTAGAGGGCTAGATAAGAAGCAATAATCATATGGAACAAATTAGGGCTCGACTGATGGCATTTTTTTGCCGATAAGCCGATGCCGATTGTTGGCCGATTGTTCAAAGACGGCCGATGGGCGATTGTTTTTCTCCAAATGACCGATGGCCGATGTCGATGGCCGATGGCAAAAAAATAAATAAATAAATAAATGGAAATAAATTGCTAAAATTGTCAGGGATTTGAAGAATTCTTCCCACTCCCTTTCTTACTCTTGCCACCATTTTCCTGATGTTGAAAAAGGGAAGTTTTTGTTTTATTAGGAGGTTTTCAAGAAACGCTCTTATAATTAAGTGTTAACTTTTTCTTATGACGAAATTTAGGAAAACTTCATTGTTTTTTTCATCGTCGAGTTAATCTCTACAGTAGAAAAAATATTGGTTCCATGATTTTCCTCTGCCACCCCCTAAGAAAAAAGCAAGGAGCTGTACTAATATGCTATCAAGAAAAACTCTTGTTTGGTATCTAAGTAATTTTATTCTGGTAGTGATACGAAAGACTTACATTTCTAAGAGATTTTCTACTTGCCTGCAAATATAGATTAAAAATATACTATCCTTTTTGGGGAAAAGCGTTTGTGTTTCCAAAATATTGAGGGTAAATTTGCCGCCCCTAAAAAAGTGCCGCCAGGGGCTAACCGCCCCCTCCATCCCACCCTATCTACGCCACTGGTTTCACGTATCGCCTCAACCCCCCCCCCCCCCCCCCTCTATCACCTCAAGTATATTTGGTCAATACACGTATAGTGTAATCGGAAAACCGGGATTTTAATCTTAAGCAGGCTATTAAGTGAAAGTAAAGTAAGTTTGTACGCAAAATGTGTGTGTGTTTGTGTGTGCATATTATATATATATATATATATATATATATATATATATATATATATATATATATATATATATATATATATATATATATATATATATATATATATATATATATATATATATATATATATAACTTTATTTTGAGAGTCTTAATATAAGAGCTCATGAAATCAAAGAAGCAAAGAGCTAATACACATTAATTTGAGGAAATCTATGATCTAAGTGAGATTGGCATATAAGACCAGCTGCGTTGGTGGGAGGGCTGCCATTGTTTGTGATTGATAAATTTCTTGAATGTTAGGTTGTAATTTACGCAGTGCATCAGATTACTTTCAATACCCTCTTCGATGCTTTGACTTTGTATGTGGTGCTAATGCTAAAAATTCAGATTCACTCATATGTGGATGAAAACTACACCAACAACCTGAAAAAGGCGATAGTGTCGAAAATATTCACATGTGACCACAAAATTGAACAAATTATAGTTAGTTTTACTTTTTCCTTTTATTTTTTCTAAACATGCACGCCTCCCAGGACACTCTTCTTCGCCCACTAGTGAGGTGTGCACTTGTGTGGAGTAAAAAAAATCAAAATCTGATAAACGTTTAATTATAGTGCGGGAAATTTCCTTTTTGTAGAGATATTTAGTCATGCAAAAGAATTTCGACAGAAAAAAAATATCTTGAGGGATCGCCCGCGCCTTGAAGTTGATAGCGCTTTTTTATCTAATTTTACCTATCGTCTCACTGCTTTAGTATCACATGTGAGGTTTTGAAAACCATAAAATTCCGTATGTATGCCATCAAGCACCATTTCTTTCAAAGTTTTATCTGAAATTTCTATTTTGGAAAGGTGGAGTCAAGTTTCCTCTTTTCTGCTTATCGATGTGAGCTCATGGTAGTCTTTCAACTTCGAAATTGAAATCTGAAGTTTTCAATGCCCAGTCGAATTCTTCGTATTTGTCTTCGTATTCCGACGCAAACCAAGGTCTCTGATGACGATCATCTGCATTCTCTAGTGTTATATTTTTTTAAATTCTCAAGTAACCAGTGTACTGAACTACAGTACTGTTGAGGATCGAAACGTCATCTGAGAACATGGTTTCCGTCGGAGTACGATAGCAAAGTTGAAGAATCCGATTGGACAACAAAAATTTATAATTACGATGGGGGACCCAAAAGAAACCGGACTGATGGTGCGATGCCATTCCTAGATGTAGTACAGTGTTCTCCAGCTAGATGGCTCAAGTAGAAACCTTCACAAACCAGCTGTGCAAGTGGCTTCAGTTGAGTTGATAACGTCTGATCGTAGTGTTAGTTTTCTCAGGTGCTGTTACTTTCCGTCTGCGAACTCATTATGGAAGATTTAAAAGAACAAACTGTAAGCTTGAAATTTTGCTTTCTGCTTGAAAAGTCGGCAACGGAATAGCTTACCAAATGCTTCAACAAGCTTTCAAGAACGATGCTGTGAGCCGTACACAAGTTTTCGGGTGGTTGGGCGCTTTAAACGTGGTAGTATGAATGTTGAAGATCATGCTCGCTCTGAGCGCCCTTCAACATCTTGAAATGATGAAAACGTTGAAAAAATCTGCCAAAAAAATCAACGATAGTCACTGTTTTACAATTGAAGAAACTTCAGAAGAAACAAGAGTGAGTTGGAGCCTCGCGCGGGCTATCGGAAGAATGGTTCCTTCACCATGATAACGCTCCCGTACACACAGCCATCACTATTAACCGCTACTTGGCCTCTCAAGGGTGACCAGTCGTTCCTCGACCCCCGTATTCGCCAGACCTAGCCTCCTGTGATTCCTTTCGGTTCCCGAGGCTAAAAAAAATTCTGAAAATAAAGCGTTTTGATGATGTAGAGGCTGTAAAATCTGCTTCGCAACGGGTACTGGACATGGTCAAAGTTAAAGAGTTCCAGGGGAACTTCGAACAGTGGAAAAAAAGAATTAACAAGTGTATTGCATCTGAGGGTGAACACTTTGAAGGAGACTGAAGAAATTTTGTGAATAAACTAATATATAAATATTTTAGAACAAAATTCCGGTTATTTTTAGGTCCCCCCTCGTACAGATTACAATTTCGATGCTGAGAGACTACCTTAAGCTGATTGATAGGTGGGAGCGGGAAAACTCTGATCCTCGACCTAAAATAGAAATTTCAGATAAAACTTTGAAAGAAATGGTACTTGATGGCGATACCTACTGAATTGTATGATTTACAAAACCTCACGTTATACTGAAACAATGAGACTATGCCTAAAATTAGACAAAGAAGTGTCAACCAGTTTGTTGTCTAACCAAGAGAGATGGAATTCTTAGAGTCAGATTATTAGAATTCAGAAATATTACCCAACAATGCATCACTAAGGCCAAACATTGTTAGGAGTCAAGATAATGAGCCCGACTTGATTGCCAAACTACGCTTTGTTGTGTGAAATGTGGTTATAGTTTGAGAGCTCAAAAATCATTCAAATTTATTTAGCAACGTCTTTTGCTTCAAAGTGCGACTTTTGTGGGGATGTTGCAAACTACATATTTATTTTCAAACTTTTATACTTAACCAACGTTTTTTTACACGTAAATTTTACATTTCGCACCAAAGTTATGCTCTCACGTTGCTTATCACACGTAAATTTTTCATTTTGTTATGCGCTAAGGGGAAAATCAACTTTTTCTCTCTCTATGTAAGAAATGCTTTTATTACTTTTTTTTCGATATGTGTGTAAGGATTAATTAATACGACAGCACATTTTTACAAATAATGACTTCAGATACTTCTTCTCAAAGTACGGCGCCTTACGATGTTGGTCAGTTTTAAGGCTACGTTGGTCAAATTCAAAGCATGTGTGGAACTTTAAAATATAGTTCATTATTAAAATGATCACATGCGGTGTGTAATCTACACAAAAAGCCTACTCTTAAGTGATGTTACATCAAATTTTTATTTTTGATGAAATTATTTTCAGTTTTTCCAGTTTTTATGCAATATTATGGTCAACTTCAAGACACGGTCGATACATCAAGATATTTTTTTCTGTCGAACTTTTCCGTACCATTACTTTACGTTTATCAGATTTTGATTTTTTTCACTCCACCCTAGTGTGCACCTCCCCAGCCTCAGTTTGAGAACCCCTGAATTAGAGCGAGCACAAAAACCCTTTTAAAACTTGCATCCCAGTTTGTTTTGACGTGCAGTGGTGAATTTAAAATATCGCAAATGTTTCAAGTGCGCGAGAGGCCCCATGGCCATAGGGGCCCCGTAGGAGTTACAAAAATGCTTATGATAAATAGTTTACAAGTTCTGTGATAGAGAAAGAGGGCCCCAAAATGTATTTTGAAGAGCCCCAAAACTTGTAACTCCGCCGAAGCAATAGAGAAAGTATGCATTACTGTGATTCATATTACAAATATCGAAAATCAAAAAATTACAGTCGGTTCAATGGGAATCTCACAAAATGTCACAAAAACCGGTTTCGCCATCTCATATGTTTCCAAGTTGATCTCCAATTCTGCAATATATCACCAAATGATCAGTTTAAGACGCTATATTAGTTTTGCATTGATTTAGTAATTGATAGCCACAAAAAAAAAGAAGAGTAAATAGGCCTTTTAGAGCACCCGAAAACAAAAAGGGAAGTGCACAAATGGAAAAAAAAAATTTGGCAAAATTTTGGAAACGACCCCATTACGTACAATTTGCACAAAAATCTCTGCATCTAAAACCAAAAACTGTGTGGTGAAAACTAGGAGATAAATTTTTCTTTTGCCTCATGGCAACGATCTTTTTATTTTCGATCTAAAACCGCTAAACTGCTCTTGGTCATAACTATTTTCCGAATTTCTTGCTGTGTGTTGAGCATTTTTGGCACCAATGAAGAGATAAAAATAGAAAAGAGATAAGAGAAAAAAAAATACTTTTAAAATTTTGAAAACGACCCCATTCTCCTGTATATATTCGTTACCTTGATTGATTAATTCTTGACACGCGTTCCCTTATTGCAGCGGGTCAGATATTATCTCTGATGGATTCAGAGTCGGATGCATGCTCCAACTTTTACGACTTCACCTGCGGTCAGTACGGCAGAGCTCCTGGACAGACAGAATCAGTGGACAAAAGCTCTGCGGACGTCGTCTATTTTTCAGCAAAAAGTAAGATGTTTTTTCTGCCTCATTCTAGAATCTGATCGTGATAGTTTAGAAGCTATAAACATGATTCTGGGTCTTTCATTTTGGGGAGGAGCCTTAGAGCAGGAATTAGCAAATAGAGGGAGCAAGTCCAATCATTCGCTTAGCAAAAGCTGAGGCAAAGACGCCAAGTCATGTGACTCAACAACGACAAATGATTGACATGTTTGACGTAAAACTAGTTAAAGAAGCCTAATTTCTTCCAATGCTTTGCTTTGAAATTCATCACGTGACTTGGGATCTTTGCTCCATGAATGAAAGTCTTCACTCCCTCCATTTTATCTCTTCTCAACGGGTGGATGTATGGTTTTAATATTCTTGACCTTTGTAATGAAACAATATGTTTCTCTCCCTTTGTCAGCTATTCATAGAATGTCAAAGGGTTAATGACCATTTATTTATAACGTGAATGTTTGTGTTTGACAGGACTCTTAGAATCTAGAGAAAATAATGGAGTACAAAGTCTGGACTCTGTGAAGGCTCTCTATTCCGCTTGCATGGAGTTCGGTAAATATATCTCTCTTTATAGTTGAAAGAAATACCAGGTGTTTTACAATCAGTAACACGTAGAAGTGTAGTAAAATTATCAAAAGTTGCTGAGGCGGGAGCTCTAAAATTATACAGTTGTAAGCATTGGAATATGTTTAAAATTTAATCCGACTTCCCGCCATCACGCAATAGCTCCAAAATGCATTTTTTCGTTCACGTGGCTTTTGCTGTATACAAAAAGCGACAGCCCAGGTAGCGCACGTAACGTTTAAAACGTTTCATAAACGTTTTAGGTTGGTTGTCACAACGTTAACAACCATTTTGAAACGTTTACGAAACGGATGTGTGCTACCTGGGGAGTTTTCTTATTCTATGTTATGTGTCACTGAGGAATCACCAAATCATATTTAACACATTATTATTATAACCATACTAGAGGACCCGACAGACGTTGTTCTGTTCAAACTTTGTAAATAGAAAAGTTAGGAGATTTTCAATAAACTATCTAGCGTTTGAACCGCTTGGTTGAAAAAACATGTAAAATGAAAATGTTTTTAAGATGCTTAGTGTCAGAATGCGTGTATTTATTACAACTTGATTTATCGAATGCCCACTGAGCAGTTGTTTTTACTAACTATTTTTTCTCGTTGTACTTGAAAGATCTTAATAGATTATATGGTTTGTTCCTTCAGTCATACTCAAAGGATAAAAAATCGCCCTCAGATATTAAGTGTAAAAAACTAACTACCCATCTAGAACAAACGAGAAATCCCACTGCAAAGTCCCCCATATGAAAAAGAATAAAACAATCGAAAGGATATCGTTTTAAAAAATGATAAAAGTAAAACAGTTCCCTGAATAAGCGAAAATCCCCCCCCCCTCCCGATGTAAAATGTAAACCCGATGTAAAACACATTCTTCAACTAATAGACTAAACACTATAAAAACCAAAAACAATTCTTTGCAATTTAAAATATTTCGCCAAATAAACAAAAAAAATACTATAAATTACAATAACAGTAGCTTTAAAATGTAAAAAAAAAAATAACGTAACTCTATTGTTTATGGCTAAAGTCGCCAAGCCACCACGTTACTGTAATCCAGCCGATCATAAAGCGAAGCGAACTCCGACCGATTAGCGGTCCGATTTTTTGAACGAAAACTTTTAAATCCGCTCTCTCGCTGAGCATTTGTCTCACTTGCTATTTTTCCTTGCGTTCTTGGATGATTTTCATATATTGCTTAGTTAGTTTTTTCCACTAAAGATAAAAATCTTCCACTGCACTGATCTTTTGTGTACAGAGCTATCCTGTTGGACTAAAATAAAATATGTTTCGTCTTTAAATTCCACTATCTTTCCCTTAATTATGTACCGATTAGTTTGATAATCCTTAAAGTGTTCTTACCATTTGGTGCCAAAACTCAGATGGATTTCAGCTGAGAAACAAATGTTGCTGGGTACGGTACTTTTTAATCATTTGGTTAGGAAAACCTAAAGCGCCGATCCGGTCACATGGTTCAACTACGACGACAGAACACACGTTTTGCGTGAACCTTGCTGTACTTTACTTTAAAATATATCACTGGACCTAAAATCGTTGCTTTCAAGAAATGAAGGCTTCACTCTCACTCTCTACGCTTTATCTATTCTCAGTTGACATATCACAATAGGAAATTTCATTATAAAAAGCAGAGCTTGCTTTCTTATTGTCATTTGGCAACGGGTTAAATATTTATTTCAGTTCTCTCTCAACAATAGTTTAAAATAAATATTAATCATTTGGGAGATTTTGCCATCCAATGTTTAAATTAAATAATTAATTAACAAAAACGTTTCCGATTCGATCCATCGCGCTTCGAAACCATGCTTGCTACAACTTAATTACACACAAAAATTTTGATCAAAATCGGTCCAGCCGTTTAAAAGCCTTATGGTGACAAACGTCCGCACAGAAGATTTTTATATATTAAGATTTAACTGTTGGTCAGGATTGAAATTATTGGTGTGAATTAGCGTAACTGGGGCGGAAATAACAAGGCAAATAAATACAATTTGTTTTATATTGAACTAGCAAAAATACCCGGCGTTGCGTGGGTTAGCAATAATTATCAGAAACAATCGTTACTTGCATTTGTTTTCTGTTTTAAGTGAAAGAACTTAAAACACACCCTTTTGACGTGACTTAAAATCTAGCTTCTTCCTTACTCATAAAACTAAAGTAGCAGGAAAAAAGAGCAAAATAGTATTCATTTAGAAACGAAAACACAAAATTTAAGCGTATACAAATTTGAAGAATTTCCGAAATATGAAATTAAACTTCACATGTTTTAAAAAGATTTATCAGTTAATACTTATTTTTTTTTTTTTTTTTTTTACATTGAGTCTTACCTTCCCTGTATGTCTATTGAAGAACTAACTGTTTAAAAAAAATGTAGCCGCGCGCCCGTGATCCCCTTAAACTTGCTTTAGTTATTTTGGAAAATCTGAATTATTGTGGGTTTCTAGGTGCGATTTAAAATATTACCGAATTTGCAGGAATCGTTTTGGGATACCTTGGATAATGCTCTCCCTCCTTACTTTGTAAAACGGTATGTTACTCATTTTTGTTAAAGAGATATTGTCGGCATATGCTAAGATACTTTTGGTCACCATAAAATGGCGCTAAACAATTTCATCCGTAATGTTTCCAAAATAAGTAGTAAAATTTGGCGATGGTTTGAATTTGTGCACAAAGTCATATTAATGGAAGTTTTTGTGCTGTTTATGGATTTGCCTAATTTAGTTGCTGGATTATTTTACAGTAAAAAAAGTTTTTTAAAGATTCTTTGATTGACGATATTTTGTTTACATGGTGAAAGCTGACAAACATTATTACGTAGTCTTTGACTTCAAAAACCGTGACATTTGAGAAAACTGCCAAATGCATCCACTACTGAAATCTTTCCGCATAAATTTTGGCGAGGTTTCTGCTGTTAGATTGGATAATGATTAAAAAATCCAATCTGCACAAATAATAAAAAAAACCCATTAATTACACTAAAGTTCCGTTTTAAATGGAAAATAATCAACCAAATCTATAGTTATTATTAGCCAATCTTTGGGGAAAAAACGTTACTTTAAGATTTGACTTGAGAAAAGCCTCAAACAGTCAGACGAAACACAAAAACATTCAACAATTCTAACTATGAACCGGGAGTTGAGTACACTAAATAATGAATTGGGTTGAGGAAAGCCTTCGAACATGGAACAAAAAAAGCCCATAACCCGTTTTTCATGCAACTTAGAACTTTCTAACAGATGCCATCTTCAGCAGAAAAATAAGCGCTTTCGATGGACACATAATTTTAAACATGTGCACGTATTTTTTAACACCGTCATATTGGGGGTATTTATGCGAAAATTTGGACAAATTAGAATAAAAAAGGAACTATCAATCGGATTTTTATCGAAATGGTCTACAAACCTTCCCAGTACCAAAAAGAACAAACGGTGAAAGTTTCAGCCAAATCTGCCGGGTAGTTTCTGAGATCTTAGGGAACAAATTTACCAAAGTCCATTTTTATATATATAGACTAGCTGCATTCTTTGCCCGTACACCTTGAAAATAAAAATTGTGTCAAGATTCAACAATCAGGCTTAAATAAATTAAAAAAAAAAAAACGTGCAAAATTTTCTTTCCAAACAATGATGACAGATATTAAAATACTTTTAAGAAATTAAATCGAGAAAGATGGATTTAAAAAGCGTAACCATGGAGACACAAAATAAAATAAGTTTAAGAAATGAAAATGAGAAAGAAAATGGTTAACAATTTGAATGGACATGAGATTTATTGAAACTGATTTAAAATGCTTGTAACTTTTTTTTCGTTTGAGATCGAAGCTTAATTTTTCGACCACAGGTCGAGATAGATCTGGAGTAAAAAATGTCGCTTTTTCCATTGGTGTCAAAGAGGAAAACTGTGGGGACAATTCTTTCACTTTTTATTGATAGATTGAATGAGGAAAGTAGTGCTTAAATTTCAGCTAAGCCTAAACAAATTCGAGCTAAAAACGTAAATAACTTCCGCCCTATTTAAGTTAGAGCATTGAAACAAATTGCGTAGAACGCGGAAAATTCTACTCTTTCGAACGATATATGATATTAATATAGGTGCAAGTAATTTTCTCCCCCACATTTGGGAATTTATGTGAAAATTGGGCCTAAATTGGAATAAAAAAAGACCTATTCATCGAATTTTTTTTTTCGAACCGGCCTGCAAACCTTTCGGGTGCTAAAAGAAAGATTTTGTGAAAATTTCAGCGAAATCGGCCGGGTAGTTTTCGAGTTGTGCGCGTTCACACAAACAGACGCTTTTTGGAGACTTCATTTTATACTATGTAGTGATGGGACAAAAGGAAAGCACATGTGTGCCGTTTGCAGATATTGAGATGAACTTGAGTACGTTTTAGACACGACTCGAACAACGTACGGTGTACATACGGAGCTGTAATAATGAAAGGTATTGTTTTCTGTTTAATAAAATGATTAAACACCTCACATGACGTTTGTTTTTCTTACTGCGACAATACAGCTATTACTTAGGGGTTTTTTTTCCTTTTTTTTAAGATGTAAAAAAGTTCTTGAACCTGTGAAGTAATGGATCAAACTGCAAAATCATACGATAATTTGTGAATTTTAAAAATATGTCAAAGACTTTTCGGACACCCTGTACAATTATATATATATTAATGTTTTTACTAGGACAGTTAATTTGGAAAATAAATGCTCATTCTAGGCTTTCTGAAAGACGGCCAAAGTCCTGAAGAGTTGGTGAGACGCTTACTGGCCACCTTCCAGATAGGCAAATGGCCGTTGATCGAGAACTTCTTCGAAGATGAGCCTCCTTTGACTTTGGAGCAGAGACTCACCGCTCTCGCGTTGGTGGATGTTCCGGTGGCATTCCGGATGGAGGTGGTGCCGGATAATCAAGTTCCCGGATCGTATCTCGTCAAGGTAAACGTTTGGGCTCTAAGGATGATTGGAATCACTTGATTAGGCAATAGAAAAAGTTTTTGGAAAATTCAGCAGGGGGACGAAAATGTGCACATCTGCCTCTCTTTTTTCAAAAAAAAAAAGAAAATTGCAGAAGATTTATACAAAAAAAAAAAAAGAAAAAGCGAAATAAATAGGCAAATAATTCGGAAGAGATTATGTGACATACTTTTGAAATAATTAAAGTAACTACTTGTTAAAAAATTGAAAGTGAATAAAAGGAAATTTTTAAACTTTTCTTCCATAACATGATTATTAAAAATAATTTCTTCCAGAAATAGAATTTCAATTTATATCATACGTAATATTTTTCAGCTAATAAGGCCCCGTACCACTCCTTAGATTTGATTTGTACAGAGCTAACTGTGTCATGGAGAGGCAGAGTCCCGCCATGACGTCATCATTTCACAATGAAAGCGAGCCATCATGGTTTTCAAAACGAATGGAAATATGAGGGATGGAACTTTAATAGGGGCAACTATTTATTTACAGCTGATACAAAAGTAGTGAATGCCACCAAGTTTTGCAGTAGTTCAATCAGTCACCAGCGTTGTGTTCCAACTATGTGGAAGTTGTATTTTGCTCTTGTAATAGCAACTGTTCCGCTGATAGTTCAGATGGAGCGGTCTACTGCGGCGAGAATCTCTTTAACAGTTCTGAAGCGAATGCCACAAAAAGCTTCCTTTAGAGCTAAGTGAAAGTCATAAAGACACAAGTCTTTTTGGTTGATTTGTGGTGGTTAGATGAGGGAACTACTTTTTTTGTGGCGTTTGCTTCAGAACAGTTATAAATATTCTTGCGGAAGTAGACCGCTTCAATCGAACAATCAGCAGAATAGACGCTACTCCTAAGACTTTCAACTCAATGAAAACGGACTGTACACAGTGCTGGTGAGGTGATTGTATTGAAAGACTAAAACTTGGTGTCAAGTATGACTTGTTAGATATAAATAAATAGTTTCCCCTTTTAAAGTACCAACCCTTGGATGAAAGTAGTAAAAGGAAATGAAGTTGAACATATGGAAATTCGTTTTAAGTTGAGAGGAAAAATGGGGAAGATTTTATATTTCGTGCAGAAGGACGAAGAATAAGTTAAAATGAAGATGGTTCCGCAAAATGCGTAAAAGTTTACATGTTTGTTTGTGTTCAAAATGCATCAATGTGTTTGGTAACTAAATTGATTCTCATTTTCAGAGCAGGGAGATGTAGATATGTAGTAAAACTAACCTATTTTTATCGACTAGTAAGTAAGAAATACCGGCAGAGAGTATAGAAAACGGAGCAAGGATCACTCTTCAGGGCAATAGGGCGTACTCGGAAGCGAAAGGGCAACAGGAAAGCCCAAAAGGGGCATTAAGACGTGCCGTAAGAACAGCCAAAAATTCTGGAATTCGTACTATGTAATAAAGAGTAGCAATGGTAAAAGGACAATTCAAGATACAGATCCCCGTAACGTTAAAGAAAGAGCTGAAATTCCAAATCTGTTGTATTTTTTGCAAAGTAATGTATTAAATACATTTTTGTGATTTGTTTAAAGTGTTTTATTTTACTGTAAATTCCTTTAATTTAAGATACAACAAGAGTCAAATCATGAAGTGTCAGGGAATAGGAAACAAATAAACACCTGCAATACTAAACTAGGCAAGAAAGTTTATTTTGCAAATACAAAGGATAAAAACATGTGTTTAGGATTTATATACATGGTACGATCCAAAAGTGATGAGCCTTACGTTATACTGACGCATGCACGCCCTGCAGCTCGCTCCGCTTCACAGCGATGGTGGTGGGGGTTGTTGGCTTTACAACGTAACGCAGTTGCCTCCCAGCTTTCGGAGAGGTACCATCAGTAACCCCTATACGGTGGTGCGTGACACGGCGATATGAAAAGTTCGGCAGAGCAATGCAAAGAGATCAAATTTTGCTTCCTGTTTCCTTCCCAAACGTTCGCAATGCTTAAACAGACGTTTGGGACTGAGTGTCTGTCCTATTCGCAAGTAGAAAAGTCGCATGAGGCCTTTCGTAAGGCTAGGAAGTGGTGACCGACAAACCACAGTCTGGACGTCCGTCCTAAGCCCATACTGACGTAAATGTGCAACGAGTGTGTGAACTTTTGAACACGGCGTGGTGTTTAAGTCTCTACCGAGGAGCAAAAGCCCTGGACTTATCGTAAACAATGGTGCAACGCATTGCTACGGAGAAGTTGTACATGCGGTAAGTCTGCGTGAAACTTGTGCCGAAAGTTCTGACTGAAGAAGGTCTGAGTCAACGCTCCCGTGTTGCCCTAGCCTTCCTACAGTCCAGGTTGTGGCCTCCTTACTTCTTCTTGTTTCCACTATTAAAATCAGCGCTGAAAAGGAAACATTTCGACTCCATCGAAGTCATCCAAGCACATGTCAAGGCAGCCCTTGCAGATATCTCGAAACAGGACTTCAGGGATGCCTTTTGAGGCATGGAAAAGCCGCCTACAGAAGTGCATTGTTGCAGGAGGTGCCTATTTTTAAGACTAATAGGCACTTATACCGACCAGCTCAAAAAATCTGTCTTTTTTAGCGAAAGCTCATTACTTTGGAATCGCACCATGTATGTTGTTTTCACTCTACATTAATTCACTTTGAGATATGATAAGACTCAAATTATGTTGTACAAAAGAACAGGAAAATTCGATTCGCATAATAATGTTAAATGAAGCAAAAAAGTTTGAAAACCGTCTGTAGACATCCAAAGACTTAACAAATACCTTCTAGGTTTAATTATGTTGTTTTATTTTGCAACCACTTGCAGAATTCTAAACTTTGAAATTTACTTTTCCTACAGTTGTCCCCAGGCGGTCCGCGGGAATCTATGCGCACTCCCGAAGACATTCGAAGCGATGTTCTTCTTCGTGACGGTATGAGAATCCAGTTCATCCGATTGGGGTCGTCTGAAGCAAAGGTGGGTTCCGAAGTAGAAGACATTGTGGGCATGGACGCCTATTTCGCGCAGGTGGAACAGGTAAGTAGTATTTACTTCACAGCTATGAAGTTCTTTTCGCCTTGCAAAGTGTCTTTTCGTCATACAGACGAAAAAACACTTTGCAAGAACTGGTCTTGAAGAACTTGCTTCAGAACTCGTCTTTTCGTCATACAGACGAAAAGACGAGTTCTGAATTTACCATGAACTATGCGGTCCCTCCTCCCCTTCCAAAGCTATTTTTGCAATCATTCTCTTGTTATCTGGGTAACCCCAAAGTAAACAGAAAAACCAAGGGAGAATAAATTCAGGGAGTAAAGTGTCTGTCAAAGGGAAATATTATGGCTAGTAGCTTGAAACCGTTACGCATGCCGTCTAAAACTGCTTGCAATTATTCGCATTGAATCAGCAAGTCTTCCGCTGATAAACTAGTGTGCAGCTGTAACATATACCCAGACCTAGGTTGTTTTGTTTCACCAGCAAAGAGCTCTTTGGTGATGAATCCGTAATTGAAATTTTGCCAATGGTGCCAAGTTTTGTGCAACAGTCGTTCCATTCGGCCAAAATAAGATAAGGCTGAACAGCAAGTCTTGGGCGTCAAAATTATCTAGTTTATCCAGTTGTGTTTCCATATTTGGCTCCCAAACTTCTTAATGTTGCCGTTATTGCTCTTTGCTCGATGTTGCTCCGTGGTCTCGCTTTCCGTGGGATATCATTTTAAAGGGTTGGACATTAACCTGATACATTTTACGACACTTCTATTCAAATTTTACCAAGAGCTACACTGGAAGAGAAACATTCTGCATAAGCTAGGAAAAAAAAAAGAGTTTAAACTTAAACTTCGAATTTTAGAACTTTCTTTCCATATGGGTCATTCCATACGAAATGAGCAAAATTCACAAAAAAGTGGTGGCCGCATGGTAACAGATTTTTATGAAATTTGGTATACAGGTTCCTTTTATGCCTGTATAAAAATATCTAAAATATTTTTGCTTAATATTTTTTATTTGAGTAGTTACATGCGATTGAAAATTGGTCCAATTGAATAGCATTCTCATTAATGCTAAATGTTGCATTTTTGAAGGCTTGTATCTGATTAACTATTTAATGAAAACATAAAAGTTATATGTTGTTGCAATCTATGGAGTAGAGTAATTAATCTGATATCAGTAAAAATTTCAAAGTTATTATAGTTGACTTTTAACCGAGTTTCAAAAACTGAAAATATTTCAGTTTTCTCATAATTAAGCATTTTATTTTTCAATCTCAATCTTTAAGGAATGCATTAACTTTGCTGGTATTAATACCCAATAATGTGCTTAGTATCATAAAAAAACTACCTTACTTTTGAAGTTGTATTTTAACTCCTTTGTCTTCAAAATCAGTTTTAAACTTAGTGACATTTTGTAAAATGATGATTTTCTCCTTCACATAGACACAAAAATTTAAATGAGGGAAAATTCAGACAACTTTAAAATTTTGCAAGAATATAGAGCTGTGTTTCTACTATTTGCTTGAAGAAACTCGAAATTGGTTTTCAATTTCCAAACTTAAAATAAAATTCAGAAAAATAGCATTTTCTTTGTGTTTTATGGGTCATCCATACAGATTTGACGAATGCGTGCGCTCGACCATTTTAAATTTTTTTTTTTTGAAATTCATATCCCTTAAAGCTGCATATGAAAGATGTTTAAAACCACTTTTATTTTTTCTCTCAACTGGACCTTTGATTTTTTAGAGGTCATCAAAAGGGATTTTCGTAGTCAAAAAAGGGACTTTTTGCATTTTGGCCAAAATCTATTTGAATTACATTTATAATAGTTAATTTAAAGCTTTGATGTTAAAGTGCAAGTTGATAGTCTTACATGCTGAATTACGTAGCTGTAAGTATTTAATTAATGGCAACAGGTTGAAGTTCAAGGTCAAATGTAAAAATTTTACTCATTTCAAAGGGGGATAACTCGCGTAGGGGACGGAAACACAAAATGAAATACAGCAAAAACTAATTACTGGAACCATGCTAAAAAGAATATGTAACTGTTGCTGTGTGTTTGGGTACCCTTTATAGATTACAGCCCCTCAAAAATCGGAAAAATGACATTTTTAAACCTCTGTTAACCAAAAGGGGATGAAGTTTATTTCGTCAAATATCTTATTCATGGATAAAACAAATTTCCTCAAACTCATAGTCCAATCTCAAATGCTATTGTGAATTACACAAAATGGTCCTCTGCCCATATCTTTAAACTTAGTATCTTCTCTAAGAGCTATTTTTTTTCCTATATCACGAATGGAGAGGAAAATTCAACACAATAATTAAGGAAACATTTCAGCAAGTACTTCATAAACATGCTTTTGAGAAAATGAAACTCGAAAGAAATGGTTAGTTTTGCTACACTTAGAATAAAAAGAAGTAACTAATGAAATTTTACCTTAGTTCAAGTTACTCTAGCAACAAAAATACTCTGATACCAATGATTAAAATTTACTAGCATCTAAAAGACACTTCAATGTGTTACGTAAAAAAAAAATTTAGTAAATTTAGAGCATTCCCTCATCTTCAAAAAAACATCTGAAATAGAGGAAAAAATGAAATTTTCGGAAATTTTTGATCTTTTAAAGTACGATTTCGTCATCAAGAAATTCATAAACAATTACGAAATTAGAGCAGATAGTCAGTTATAGATAGTAAAAATGATTCAGATTAAAAAAACTGTTAGTTTTTCATTAAAAGAGCTGGAAGAGTGAATTGAAATCTGAAGTAAATTGGCAAAATTTCAATCTTTGTTAATGTCTCAGATTCAAAAAAATATCCTAATAAATTTTACTTTGCTATTTCCCAATAGAGATTTGTTTATAGAATATGGAGATATTTATTTTTCAAGTGTACGTTTATAACTTATGGAGTTATTGAGTCACAAACTGTCCGCCATGAACTCTGAAAATTTAGGCTTAGCGTAAGCATCAACTTCTAATTTCAATAACAAAGCAACAAACAGTTTTTAAACTTCCATACTTTGCATTCCCTCATAGATATGCATGGTTTACCTAAATAAAAATTTTCATTGAAATCTGTGACATGTCAGCCACAGCTGATTTGCTCATTTCGCATGGAATGACCCATATACACATATATATATGTGTATGCGTGTGAACAGCATTTCAGTCGTCTTGACATACACAATTTGGACATAATAACACACAAACGCATGCACAGTCACGTCACTCCATAAATTTTATAGAACCCCTCTTTTTTTCACAATTCATGCTGTTTACACTTACTCATGACGTTGACATTGCGTGTTCTACAAACTCAAAGCTTTACGAAACATGTAAAGATACTTGTGCGTAAAAAATATTCATCGAATTGTTGACTGCTTTATTGTATTTTTATTTTAAAGTAAATAACTAACTACAGAATTAATTAGCTTTTTGGGCTATTAAAAACGATTTTCAAAAGGTGGTTTTATTGGAAATATGACATTAGTGTAAGTAAAGTAGTAATTTTAAAAACATTACAAAAGATGAATAGCTAATGTAACATATTTCCCCTCTTTTTAAACTTTCAGGATACGGATGTCGACTGCAACACCCTGGACCTTATTCCACCAGCAGATGTGGTAGGAGAGTTGCAGAGACTCATTCCTGAGGTAATTAAACTCATTAAAATGCATCCTTGGGGACGATTGACAGCTAAATCCGACCAAAGAAGATGCCGTTCGCTCGCAATGGACATTTTAAAAAAAATTGCTTATTTTGTTAAGCACATAGTGCTTAATAACTGCTACAGGTAGAGATTGTCTGTCGGTGTTTTAACGCTAGAAAGATAGAGGGGCCTGTGTGTGTTCCCATCTTAGTTTGTTGTTCCATAAATTGAATTAGAATTTACTGAACGTAATGGAACTTCTGACTTTCCATAACTATTTAAGTGGTTTTTTAAAAATTATTTAGTCATTCGCCTTAAGACAATGCAGTTATGGAACTTCATATCTAGAACTACAGGAGGAGCCACAATGGCCCCAGGAGTATTTTACGACAGAGACATTGTTCTTTTGGATCTATGAACAAGAAGTCTACCCAAACTAAACGAGCCTATACTTTAACGTACACCAACTTCGAATTTCTGGCACTGGATGTCTGTCATCTAAATGTTCTTCCTTCTGCTTTTGTACCATTTAATTCAGAGATGGTAATACTGCTAACTATGGATATTTGAAAATTGATTAATTTGGTGGGAAATATTCCTTGTACAATCTTAGAAAGGGTAAATTAAAATTTTGGTCAAATTGAAAAAAAAAAAAAAAAGAACATAAGTTAACGGCACCAGTAACAGACAATCTCAGTTTGGATTTAAATAAAAAGAATTTTAGGCGGGTAAAACTGGTGTTTTGCTGTGCCCCATAAATACACTGCAACCATCTAGCGTTATCAGAGTGAATCGTTTGAGCCAGTAAGTATTTACAAGGCAGTGGTGGAAGGTTAGGAGCAGCCACCACGAGGTCTGCCTGCGTTTTATGTTCACTTGAATTTAATAAGGTTTTAGACCTAAAAATTAAGAACTTTTGCTCATTTTGAAGAGAAAAGGAATTTGATCTATTAGTCATCCTTTCCTCATCCTATCTGTTACTGGGTGTCATCAGAATTGTTGGTGTCTGTTACTGAAGGTCTGACATTTCTTTTTTCGAAATTGAGCAATTAAAAAAAGAATGAACTCATTCAGAGGATCCAGAAGCAGCCAAACCATAGATGAGATGTAGTTGCATTAGAGAAAAATAGTTTAAAAGGCTCAAAAAATTGAGTTAACCTGAGAGCGACGTCTTAAGCATGTCTGTTACTGGTGCCGTTTCCCTAACATGTGCAAGACATTCCAAGTACACACTCGAATACGCGTTGGTGCTTGTTCCTTTTCAGGCAGATTGGAAGAGCATCATTTCAATAATTCAGGAAGCCGCTGGGCTGGTTCGCCCTTTCGCTGTCGAGCTGCACTGCCGAGCAAAGATCAGAGACTACATTGTGCACCTGGATGGACTACCGTTCAGGCAAGTAGAGTATTGGTTTTCAAAAAAAGAATCCAAAAATATGTTTTCCCCTTAAAAAAAAAAAGGTCCAGAAGCCACATGCTATGTACCAAAAGCTTGTTAAAGGTTTTTCCCCTGGTTTTCGGGTTGGCATACTACATCTCCTCAACACAGAACGATACATATGTGACCATTCAACATGTGTGACGATACATTTTGAAGCGGGTTAGTAGTGGAGGGGCCAAAATTCCACGGAAAGCGGCCATTTTGTCCCGCACGTGATGCTTCATATATGTCATAAAAAATTATTTAAAAGGACGATGAACAAAATTTTGTTGCTAAGAAATCACAAACGCATGTGTGACTTCTTAAGCAAAAGATTTCGTCATTACCTTTTAAAATTATTTCTTTTTTTATGAAATTTAGGAACTGTCACGTGCGGGACAAAATGACCATTTTCAATGCAATTGGCATGCACATATTTTTTTTTTCAATGGTTTAAATAATTATTTTTAAATTAATAAGCTATGTTTCCTTTACGTTGGAACCATAGCTTTCAAATCCTACAACTTGTTTCTTCATTGCTGTATTAATAGAGCAAAAATATTAGCTTATTCATAAGCAAGTTACCAGAGGTTCACTTTGGATGTCCCGCACGTGACGCATGTAAATAAATTTTATTTTAAATAACGAAATTGTGTAATTAGAATATAATTGTGTCAGGAGTATCTTTGTATCAAATGTAAAGATTAAAAAAAATTGCTCACCCGTTTCATTAAAATATTAAGAGATATGACGAAATGTTAATGAAATTTAAGCGTATTTTTGTCCCGCACGTGACGGTGGAATGGCCTGGAGGGTTTACTACGTGGCAATTGCGTTGAGAACCAACGAATATATGGGTTCCGAAAATACATGATTAATGTTACATAATTCTGTGTTTACATAATTCTGTGATAAACAAAGGATCCCCGAAATGCATTGTTACGGCCTCGAAAACTGTAGGTCCACCACTGGGTCTTAGAGGGGCGAATATAAAAGCATTTACAGTTTCAGAGTTCAGATAAGCCACGTTTAGGCATGCGTAGGACGAACAGTCAAAACAACCCAATGCGGAAAGCTGTCCGCCACTGTGTTTTAACACAGCAAACGTATACATTACATATTTACGTACATATAAGAGAATAATATAAATATGCATATACATTAGAAATATTTTATTACATCCGTTCCTGGAGAAAGTTAAAGCGGCACACTTGTTTAAACAAGTCGTCCTCTTCTAAATGCTTAAAAGATAAGTGTAAAAATAATTCAAATTTCATTTTTAATTCAGTTTTATGATTTAGTTATCAAGGCCTGATTACTGAATAAGCCAACTTAGGACACCCCTGCCTCTTATAGGCTCCCAAACGGCTAAAATTGTAAGGTTTGACTGCAGGGGGCCTTCAAAACAGTGCTTGACCTAGGGTCTTCGGACATTTTAATCGGCTCCTATCAGTTATACAGTTCCTCTTTACTCCTCGAATCTACAAATTGGTACCTCAGAGTCAGACTAACATAAGCCCAACAAAGTTGATTTTCATGTTATTATTGCATTTTATAAAGAATCTTATTCCACAAAGAGCAATAAGAACGTAATTCCATTAAAGAAATTTCTTCATACTTTTTTACCAATGCTATAAGAGCACGTGTATCAACCTTTGTATGCATCACACAGACAAACGTTTTTATACTCTCCTCCAAAGTAATGACAATGTGACTGACCTACGATAGTCTTGCTTTAGGGTACTGATATTATGAAGTTAAAACAATAGGTTGGAGCGAAAACACTCGAAGAAAAGTGTTTCTCTCATTTAATTAGCCTGTATGCGGAAAAGTTGCCACCTATAAGTGTAATCATGCCACTGAAATTTCAGCTTCCTACGGCAATATCTTTAGCTGTCCATTTGCAATAGAAATTTCTAAGAAATTCTAAAATTTAAGGAGTTTTACTTTAACTCTTCGCAAGTTTTCTCTTAGGGAAAAAAAAAAAAAAAAAAAACAAGATTTGATTCAGTGGAGGTGACTGCATAGAGAGGTAAATAACACCACCACCTTCTTTTAGTCTTCAAAAATCTAGGTTAATTGTTTTCTAGAACACTACATTATTGACTCTTAGTTTCAAATTTAGGTAGTGAAATTCTAG
The DNA here is from genome assembly GCF_026930045.1 of Uloborus diversus. Classification (NCBI taxonomy): domain Eukaryota; kingdom Metazoa; phylum Arthropoda; class Arachnida; order Araneae; family Uloboridae; genus Uloborus; species Uloborus diversus. The sequence continues at coordinate 19,794,208 of NC_072737.1, read as the reverse complement.
ATGCTATCCTTGATCGTATAAATCCGTCTCGAACGTCATTTCCACATACGGCTGCTGATGCATTAGTAATTAATTTAACGCAGTGTTCTACTGCTTGTGAATGGCACGGGTATTTTAAAACAGTAATATCCTTATCAGGAAAATCCAAAATTATCTGGTGCAGTTCATTATCAGAAATAGATTTCGTAACTGGTGGTTCAGTAAGTTTAACTGAATTCCAGTTAATTAAATCCGTATTAGCTCTCTGCGTTGAAATTTACTACTGGAATCTTGAATTTTCGAACATTGTTAACGAGTTTAGCCATTTTTCTACATTTTAAAACTCTTTGAGGATCCAACTGTCTCACTTGTATTTGACTATCAAACAGCATTGATAGTAGAATGTTCTCTAGATATCCGAAATACGCGTTTCTCTGCAGTGTTCTATCTACCATGTTCTTAAGCTCTTCAGGCAGAAATCTAGATTTTTTAATGATGTTGTAAAAATATTGACTACCATACCGACATGATGATTCAGATTTAATATCAAACCACGTACATCCGTATACTCTCATAACATATTGTGTTAAAATTTTCAAGTTCTCCGATGGGTCTCTTGTTGAAATATACAACTGCAAAATTCTATTTGCTGTCGTTAACCATCTGGAATGACTCATTTTTGCAGGATTCTTTCGTGACAAGTTAAATGAAATTTTTCCGTTTGAAATTCCAGTACAAATTTCGTAGAGATAATCGTTGATCTGTACTAAGTTCATTAAACGCAATTTCAGGCAACGTTACTTCTACTTTTTCAAAGTTAACTACAATCATCTTTTCACATGTGATTAAAGTTTTTTCCCAATTTCTCCACAATATTCTTTAGGGCCCGAAGTTTTTCCGCCCAAATGTTGCAGTAAATGGCTTAGAGGTAATTCATTAGTATGTAATAAGCAAATAAACCACTGCAAAGGTCGTCCAACAGCAAGCTCAATTTGTCTCATGACTCCATTTTTAAATCCTGTATTGACTACTGTTCCGTCGCTACCAACAACTTGAAACTTAGAAATGTCAACATTTTTCTCTAAAAAAAAATAATATGCTTGTTTTAATGCCATTAGAAGCACCAGAAACAGGAGTAATATGGCCAATGTATACTTTGACCCAGGTTCAGAAACTAAAACAACATGCTCTTCTGTTATTGTCCTTGTAAATATCTAAATGTCGCTTTTTCTTATTTAATTTGAATTAAAGTTCTATCTTTTCGACAGTCGAAGTATATTCCGTATTCTCCTGATAAAGGGAGCTCATCATCTTTCCTTTTCAAGTCAATGCGGTTTTTATTTCTTTCTCTTCTTATTTTACTACGATCGATTACTTTAGAAGGATCTTCTTTCGTAATTATTCCTATATCTTTTAAAGCTGCATTTATAAGAATTGACGCTGATCTAAACGGACCCACCAATTCTGTCACAAGCCTGTGCTACATTTGGGAGTCTAGTTCTCATTTGCGAAGTTGAAGGGGAATCTTGACCTATAATTTTGCTTTTCTTTTTAAGGTATTTATAGTCAAAAATCGTATTTTCAGTTTCATGTGAAGAACATGAAGAATCCAAAATAAGTTCCATATTAGGAGAAATTCTACGACCTGCGCTTTCCATACTATCGTGCTGTTGAGCTTTTTAGCCCTTTCTGCTGCTTTTTCTCTCCGTTTCGGTCTTTTTTCAATCATTTTGCTTGCTTTAATATCAACATTTCCAATTACCATTCTACGAAATGTTCTTTGATCAGTTAAAAATGCTCTTTTGTCTACAGGCACTTTAAACTTACTGTTACATGGTGAAATATCAAACAGATTTTCTTCACCTAATTTTCTAAAAGACACAGTATTTTTCGAAACATTTAGTACACCTTCTCTTTTTAAATGTCTCTTAACATTACGATATTTCACATGATATTTTCTTACCTTATTATTTATTTGTTGATCCGTTACAGTAGGAAAAGAAAAGAACTTTCCCCCATAAGCATTTAAGGTCTTCCATTAAACGGTAACACACATCAACAAAAGAAGATTCCTATCTATTTCTTTTTAAAAATTCCTGACGTATGTATAAGTAATGTCTTATAACATCTGCATACGTAGGTAGAATATTATCTTTGAAGATTTTCGGAGCTCCAAACACTGGACAAAAGTCTTGTGATCGAGTATTAGGTATTTTGAAATGCCGTGAGTACTCACTAAACATAAACAAGAAAAATCGCTATAACATTATGTACACTTAATAGAACTCTCTAACGATAAAAAGACAGTTAACTCAAAATAAAAAACGCAATTGACTGTAATGAACTAAGTTAGCGTTAAGTAAACATTAGTCGGCTAGGAAAAGCATGCGCAAGCGCAATGCACATTTGAAGATCATCTTGCAATTCCCAAGGTCATTCAAGTATTCATTGACTATTTACTTTATTTAATAAGGTTTAGTTTTAACTATTCGTAGCTTCAAATGAGAGATGTTATGTTTTATCATTCCGTTTTTGTCATTTTGGTGCGAAATTAGGTAAAATACTCAAAATTGATGGTCAAATGGGCAGCTAAAGATATTATTTGATTTAGCTGAAATTTTGCATGACAAATAGGCTTGGTAAAAGGCAACTTTCCCACATACAGGCTTTACATATTTCTTACTTTCATTTTTTCACTCCACCCTATTGTACAAGCTTTTAAACATTTTAATTGTTTTGCAGGAGTCTATACAATTACCTCGGATGGCGATTTTTCTCTAAATTCTCCCACTACATGGGGCCTGATTTTATGCAGCCTCGCTCGGAAAAAGGGTACGGCGTCGTGCCCAGGTGGAGAAGTTGCTTGGCGCTGATCGAAAAGTTCGCAGGTCCGGCCCTGGCTGATGCTCTCACAGCTCAACAAGAAGAGAAAATCCACGCAAAAGTAAGTTCTTTTTTAAGATAGAACCACCTGCTGTTTTTTATTAAAATCGTACATCGTCCACCTCCGCTTTTGGAAATCAGAAGTCCTAATTTTTGTCTTTTTGAAACACAAATATAGGGTGGACATAAAAAATCGACCCTGCTTTAAAGTCGTTTAGCGGCCAAACTATTGATCAGGAAATAACGAAATTTTGTGCGAAGCATAATAAAATTATGGGAATTTGTTCGAGAGGGTAAAAGGATCGGCTTTAATACATTATCTAAAACCATAACAGTTCTGCTATCCGTAAATGAAGTTTTCATACAATACTATTTTTTTTACTTAAGTGCTTTTAGATTTTTTGAGCAATCACATTGCTTATTTTTCTCATTTGACTGTTTTGAATTCCTTTGATTTTATTTTCCCCCCGCCTCCCTCTGCAGCACCACCGTCGACCGGCCTCCCGATGCTGCTCCTCTAGCGAAAATCCGTCTAAAGGTTGCGTCTATATCCTACACTCACACACACCTACACACACACATACCCACACACACACTCATGCCTGCACACAGACACAAACACACACGCCTACATACACACACGCACATACACACGCCTACACCCACACACACCTACACATACGCACCCACACATACCCACACAATCATGCCTGCACACAGACACAAACACATACATACATACACATACATTCACGCACATACACACACCTACACACACACCTACACACACATACGGCACCTACACATACCCACACAATCATGCCTGCACACACACACAAACACACACATACATACACATACATACACGCACATACACACACCTACACACACACACGCACATACACACGCCTACACACACATACGGCACCTACACATACCCACACAATCATGCCTGTACACAAACACAAACACACACATACCCACACAATCGTGCCTGCACACAGACACACATACACACACGCATACACACACACACTTACAAACACACACGCCTACACACACACACACACACGTGATTGCGAAAAACATAATTCGAATTCAAGATGTCAAAATTCAAATTAATATTTATTTATTTATTTATTTATTTATTTATTTTTGTCTACATAAGCTCATACATTTATTTCCTAACAGGCCAATGAAATTGTGAATGCTACTTTGTCTACCACGGAGAGGCTGCTGTCAGGAGCAAGGTGGCTTTCATCTTCGGAAAAGTCCAGGATATTGCAAAAGGTTGTATAATGAACAGATTCCACTCAGTTTCGTATTTTTTTTTTTTTTTTTCAATATATTTCTGACATGTTTAGACAAAATGTTTCAGAAACTCGGTTACGTCATTTAATAATTGAAAAAAAAAAGTAATTAATTTAAACTAAAAGAGAATAAATAAATGATGGCTAAATAAAAGAAAAAAATGAATTCGTCAGCTATAAAGTGAAGTTTTTGCTAATAAGGGTATTTACAGTTATGTTCTGAAACATTGCTTTTTCTTTTCTTTTTGAAGCGTTCTTCTATTCTTTTATTGTTTTTTTTTTTTTTTTTTTTTTTTTTTACCTTTTTGAATTTCTATATTGTGTAATTGATTACTCCGTGTTTCTTCGCATTCTCGGAAAACCGGAAATCTCTGATTGTCAAACAATGGTTTCTGTAACGTAAATAAAAATGAACATCTCTTCTCGCAGCATCCCGTAAGCGTAAAAGTTGACCTTGGCCCTGTTCACTTTCCAGGACGGAGGGGCATTCTCGCACTCCAGCGACAACCCCATCCGCAATTCGAAGAATAAATAACTTCTTATGATATTATTTTCTCAGCTAGGAATAAAATGTCTACGCCCCCCCCCCCCATTCTTGTTTACCAATCTACCGTTCACAACGGTAGTAGCTTTTCACTTTTCTATGATGTTTAACGCGCGGATTCGAAAAAATTATATTGGTTTGGCTCAAACGCTTAGAAAATCCTTGAAAAAAAATCTAGTGATTTTTAAATTTCACGGAAAGTCCACAAGCTAGGTAAACCAAACTCGGTGAGTCGGGGGTTGTGCATACAAATAAGATGCTAAATGCAGCTCACAGATCTTCGGTCATTCGCAGTCACATCATTTGGGGGTTTGACAGCCAGCGAATTGATATGATAGTGTCAAACAGCTTGATGAATTACGCTGTTAATTTTTTCGTGAGATCTTTTCAGTGGATGTTGAAATTGATGTTGTTTTTCGATTACAATTGAAAGTTTAAAAAAAAAAAAAAATGCTACTGACACAGCAGGCGGCTAATCTACTGTATTAAAACCTGGCTGCATTTATCTATGTTTGTCATCCTATTTTCTCGAAAAGGGTAGCGATTAGAGGTTCGAACTGAATATCGTAAGAATGGAAATTTTAGGATCACATGGATAGCACCGTCTCATTCAATTAGGCATGTTTTCTTGTATTTTGATGCTTTTTCCTATGAAATGCATTGATTTCATTCCCATTGTGCCCCCCCCCCCCCTCTCAGAAAACTTTGAAACGACTGGCCTGATGAAGTCTGTCTGCATTGATGATCACGAAAATGGAGTTTGGTAGGAAAAAAAGATACCTTGCTATTAAAGCGGAAGCAAAAGAGCTTATTATAGACTACAAACTGTTCTAATGAAAATAAGTCTACATTTCAAGTTCGCAAAATAATCACTTGAGGAGATAATCTTGTAGAAATATAGATGAAGTACTTTTTAATTTTTTCTCGACGAAAAGTATTTCTTAATTAAGGTTATACACGCTTCCTGAAACTTCAATGACTTTAGTGCTATGGTACAGCAGTGCCCACACCTTTATTCACAGGTGCTTCAAAATACAGGGTGTTTCAAAATGAATAGCGGGGTTTTAACATGCTATTATATTTATTACACCAAACTTACAGCCACAAGTGATATATCAAATGAAAGAGAAACTCAAACAGTTTTGTTTGTTGGCATCAGTGCGCATGCTAACTGGTACTTCTTATCTGGATACTTTAAAGCTATGGCTCTTCCCTTAACTGACACAAGATGAACCAGAAAACTTCATCTTTCAGCAAGATGGTGCGCCGCCTCACTGGCATAATGAGGTACGCGATTGGCTTAATCTAACTGTACCCGACCGTTGGATTGGTCGTAAGGGGCCTAATGACAGGGCTTGTTTCCCACTGCCTCCACGGTCACCCGACCTAACGCCGTGTGATTTCTATCTTTTGGGGGTTTATTAAAGACCATATGTATGTGCCTCCACTGCCAGCCGACCTTCCCGAATTAATCAACAGGATTGAAGCAGCTGTTGCAGCAATTACTAATGAGACACTCATCAACGTTTGGGAAGAACTCGCATATCGTCTTGACGTGTGCCGAGTGACGAATGGTGCTCACATTGAACACTTGCAGGCTATTATGTAAAACTGTTTGAGTTTCTGTTTCATTTGATATATCACTTGTGGCTGTAAGTTTGGTGTAATAAATATTATAACATGTTAAAACCCCGCTATTCATTTTGAAACACCCTGTATTCTTGAAACTCTGTACGTGTAACCGATATTCTATTGATTTATACGGCTAACTCCTTTACGTTCTTTTTCCTTTGCAGGTTTCTCGCCTCAAAGTGGTGTTGCCTTTTGGAAAGATGACCAACAACAGAAGTCTCATTGTAAACATTCCAGAAGTAAGTTACTTGTACTGTAATTACGGTAAGTTTGAGTTCGTTAACTGTGCCACGTACATTTCAGCTCCCCAACTATGCGCATGTTCACCCACGTTGTTGCCTTCGTAAAGTGAAAAGTATGAACCAACCTCGTTTATACGTGCTAACTGCTTAAAAGGCAAGCCAAATGATCGAAAGGCCGGGTAATCCGGGGAGGAAAGCAACAAACAAAGCAAATCCTCAAATAAGGGAATTAACTGTTCATTACGACAGAAAACCATATTTTACAGCAAAATTACATAAAATTGTTCAAAAGACATTAAAATACACATTTTCGAAATTCATAGAAAAGCAACAAGCTGTCGTATCAATATGCAATTTGCACCATAATACTTCCTAGGTGTACCAGTGGCCACATTGCTGTGTTGGCCACTGAAAGCTCCAGATCTAACAATTTGTGAGTTTTTCTTGTGTGATTTTGTCAGAAACAAAGTGTTCGTGCTTCCATTTCTGAAGGAATTGCTCCTGTAAGTATAAGGGAAATGATAGCAACATTTTGAAGCTACGGATAGCTAAAATGCTAGAATCATTAACAATGCATCTTCTATGCTGAGTATGGTAGGAACTGAGAAACTGCATCGATACCTGCCATGTCACCAGAGATCACACATAGAACACATACCAAAACTTGAAGAGCTGATGTTACACTGTAAACGTGATTTATTATAATTAAGTCAAAACAACGTTCATAAGAGCGCTTTCTTTTCTGTCCCAGCCAATACAAAACCCCGTGTACAACCAACACCTCGAAATACTAAATGCCTATCGCACTTACCTCAAAAAGTGAACTTCCGTCAATGACTGCGTTTACTTCCGGTACGGAGGACAGCGCTACCTAACGGTAATCCAAGGATGGCGTTGCTACGGCGATGGATTTAAACATTCTCCTCCTGAATATCCATCCATATATCGTACTAATTCTTAGAACATCATTACCCAGCGGCCATCCAACGAAGGCGTTGCTATCGCGATGGATCCAAACAATTCATATCTAATTGTTAGTTGATTGATTTCTAAGTTTAGATTTAGAGGTTTAGACATTAACCAGTAGTTAATTTATCTGCTATTAATTTCTAATACTTTCAATAGACGGCAGTGGCCTCCGTGCCAACATTGACAGGTCCTCCCTCGTTCAGAGTTCATTTTGGCATTATGCTAAGAGCGAGAAAGTGATAGGCATTTAGTATTACGGAGGTGTTGGTGCACCGTATCCCACGTTTAACTTGAGTGACCATTTATTTTCGCAACCGTTAGCCGAGGTACTAGTTGAAACAAAATAAGCAAAATAGAAGTAGAAACAAGATATTCAGAGTTTGATGCGAGAAAAAAAAAAGTTAATGAATTATACGCAACCGAATTTTTCATACTTCCCGCAGCTCCATACATTTAAATTTGGAAAGATCACAAGCATAAAAATCAATTCGAAATCAAAAAACTGACATAAATATGGCCCATTTTCACCAATCATTGCCACGCAGCGTTTTGTGACTTATTCTGCCGTGTGCAGGTAAACGGCAGCATCTGCAGAAATGAGTTTTGCAGATACTTGAAGAAATGTGTGGGGGATTCAATACTAACACTAGGAAAATGTTGGAATTGTGCGGGGTTTTTTTTTTTTTTTTTCCGCGCCTTTTTTTTCGGCGGAAACCAAATAAGCAAGCTTGTACAATAAAGCTAACTTACAATAGGTGACAAAAAAAAATTATAATTAATTAATTTGAATAATGGTTTTTTGAACTCAAATTATGTTTTTCGCTATCATGAGTGTGTGTGTGTATAGGCGTGTGTGTTTGTGTCGAGGCATGAGTGTGTGGGTATGTGTGTGTGGGTATGTGTGTGTGTATAGGTATGTTTATGTATGAGTGTGTGTTTGTGTCGGTATGCAGGCAAGAGTGTGTGTGTGTATATATGCGTGGGTGTTTGTGTCTGTGCAGGCATGAGTGTGTGTATGTGCGTGTGTGTGTGTGCAGTCATGAGTGTATGTATGTGTGTATGTGTAGATGTGTGTATGTATGCGTGTGTGTGTAGGATATGGACGCAACCTGGAGACGGTTTTCGCTAGAGGAGCAGCATCGTGAGGCCGGTGGACGGTGGTGCTGCAGATGGAGGCGGGGGGGGGGGGAAATAAAATCAGCGTAACGCCAAGGACAGTCAAATAAGAACAATAAGTAATCGTGATTGCTCAAAAAAAGAAAAATTCGCAGTTACTGCGCGTTAACCACTTTACTCTAGTGGTCATTTACATATCTTCAGGGGCTATATAGCAATTTACAATAATAAATTAGGTAGAAGTAGATTATATGTGTGCAGAGTATTTATTTTAATCGTACGAACCTTTGTCATGTGACTTTCCGTATCGCAGCATTACACATCAACTTTCACGTTTGTCTTTCAATAGCAATATAGAGGATAAATATATACTGCTTTTCTTACTTTACAGCACGTCGTCATTGTTGCTCTTCTAACAGGGTGATATGTTCCTGTCTCATTTTCTGCACGATTCCTACTCTATATATACACTGCTCAACATTGAAAATGCAACACCAAGAAGGAATGTTCAGAAATTTATGCAAATTTTAGAGTAGACGTACATCATTGAGTTATGTAAATGATGTGAAATGCGCAGCTCTCCGACGCACGTGAAGTAAAATATAAGGGAAGGAACTTGCAGAATGGGCAATATTCGTGTCGTTATTTCCGACAGGAGAATTATCGAAAAACTTTTGTTTTTGTCTTGGCGGATACGTGTAACACGAGAAAATGACAGGCCGACGCGACGTCAACGAAGGCACTTCCAGCAGATAGACGATTTTACGAGGGGTATGGTGATCGGACTGAGAAGGGGAGGTTGGTCAGTACGTCAAATCGCAGCTGATACCCACATGGATGCGAGCACGGTGCATCGGCTGTGCCGAAGATGGTTGGAACAACGAAATGTGGCAAGATTGAGGGGTGCAGGGGCAGCCAGAGTGACGTCAGAACGCGTGGATCGACGCATCCACCGACAAGCTGTAGCAGACCCACAAGTCACTTGTTCCTCGATCCTGCAACAGGTGCAAGATACCCTGAATGTTCCCGTGTCAACCAGAACCGTTTGGTCGCACGTGGTCTGCAATCACGGCGTCCGCTAAGAAGGCTGCTATTGACCCCACAACATAGACAGCAACGTTTAGTATGGTGCCGGACTACAGCGAAGTGGATGATAGAATGGCGAAATGTCGTGTTCTCAGATGAATCCCGCTTCTGTTTATCCGGTGATAGTCGCCGCATACGTGTGTGGCGTCGACGTGGAGACAGATCTAATCCGGCAGTAACTGTGGAACGTCCCACCGCACGACAACGTGGCGTAATGGTTTGGGGCGCAATTCCATATCACCTCTAGTTCGTATTCAGGGCACTATGACGGCCCAACGATACTTGGATAATGTGCTGCTGCCAGTAGCAATCCCTGACCTTCAAGGGCTACCTAATGCAATTTTTCAGCAAGATAACTTCCGACCACACAGTGCTCGCATCTGCCAACATGCTCTCCAAGGCACACAGATGCTTCCCTGGTCACCATACTCTCCTGACCTGTCACCAATCTAACATGTATGGGATGTGATTGGATGCCGTTTGCAGACTCTGTCCCTGCCTCGTTCAGAAGACGAACTGTGGTAAATGGTTGAAAGGGAATGGAGAGCCATCCCTCTGGACACCATCCGCACCCTTATTGACTCTATGCCGAAACGTGTTTCTTCGTGTATCGCTGTCCGCGGTGGTCCTACATCCTCCTGAGCCGACGCCGTTCTCGCTCTGTATTCTGCCTATCATTTTGAAATTAAGATCATTTGTTATTCCTTGCTTTCTCTGTCTTTTTTTTAAATTTCATCACTTTCTTACCACTCCTTCTTGGTATTGCATTTTCAATGTCGAGCAGTGTATATACTTTAGAATTTGGAACTCTTATCTAGTTGAATTTTAGTTGCAATTATTTCGAACTTTTGAAGGTTTTTTTTTTTTAATTTTAATTTTTAAGTTGAGGATTTTTTTAAATATGACCGCGGGGACCTTAAGACCGTATAAAACGTAGGTTTCGGATTTTTTCTTTCCTTCTTTCTTTTTTCTTTTAACTTTTAGTTATAATCTTAGCTTTCGGGAAAAATGAAAATGACAGACCTTATCTGAACATTGAATAACTCTCTTTTTATAAATTAACCTTTTTTTTAAAATTCAAAACAAATGCATAATGTTTTGAACTAAAGCATTACAGATAAGCGTCAAAAAGTGCTTCACTATTTTTCAGGTTCGTTTAGAAAACTTCACGTTAATTGTCGTCGATCTTTACAGGCAGTGGGTTCTTCATAATTTCAAGAAACTGTCCCATGATTTCCGGAACAAGGATGAGGTCATATCTGGGTAAGCGCTTTTTTTTTTTTTTAGTAAGATGTTGAATTTTATTTGAAATATATCGTACTCTACTATAATCAAGGTGGTTTTTTTTTATTCCTCTTGTTAGCGTTTACGCAGAGTAAGCTAAACCTTATTTTAGTTGGCTTTTACTTAACACATTGACTGCGTCGTCGACAGCCAATATATGGACTCCCTGCGCGACCGCCTGTACTTCTTGTGCATTCTCTTCTTCTGCAACTGGAAAAACATTTTCAGCGTTGCCCTCTGTTTCAGCTATGAAACCGTCTGAAAGGTCATTATCAATGGATGCCGGTTGAAGGTCTATAAGAGCAGGCTCAGGGTTGGTGAAATTAGTCTCTTCGTTGTCGATCTCCCTGTCGCTCAAGTTGCAACTGTCCCTGTCACCATCGTCAACTAGTTCATCATCCGATAAAGTAACATATTTCACTGCATCTTCGAGCGACATATACTTACGTTTGCTCATTTTACGTTTTTATTTACTCCACAGACTACAGCACAAAAAACTCGCGCGCTACCTCGTTTGATCGCGCGCACGTTTGCTTGCATCAGAAAATGTTTTCACAGCAAACGCAGTAGTGGCGCAATCTTGTGTTCTCTTTTTGAACCTTGTCTACAGGGCCGGATTTAGGGGAGGGCAGGCGGGGCTACTGCCCCTGGGCCTCCACAACAAAGGGGCCCCCCACAATAAAATTTTTACAAAATATCCTAACTTTCGCGGGTCAAAAAATCGAAAATATCGGATACATGCATATATATCAAAATATTCGGATATATGTCAAAGTATCGGATATTTTTGAAAATATGATGATCTTTTTGAATCCTGATTAGGGGCTTCCACTCCTTTGTGGCCCCGGGCCCTCCACGCTTCCAAATCCGATCCTGCTTGTCTAAATGTTCGTCTATGAGCGGCAGAACAGCCAGAAAAGCCAATGGAACCCGCTGAAAAAATATAGCAACGTGTTGGCTGGAGGACGAGCTATCTCGTCCCTAGCGCATACAGCATAATTCTGGAGGACGAGTTATCTCGTCCCTAGCAGTCAATGTGTTAAAAAGCTGTAATGCTGTAATATCAAATCCTCAAATGTACTTTTTTCCAGACATTGGGCACTGGTTTCTGGTTCTGTAAAGGACTCGAACGGGGAAAGCATCCTTGTATATTTTGATAAGCTGATGGATCCATATCTTCGACTTCATACTACTGAGTAAGAATATTGTTCTTATCAATCTATCTTTTTTTTATTTTTTCGTTTCTTTACTTTATACATTCTTTTTAACTCATACTACTAAATATTTTACACTAGCTTGCATGACACTGATATGAAATAAGTTTGTAACTTTACAGTTTCATTAACCCGGGATGATTTCTGGACAAAAATCATATCTATCAAAATTTTACTAAAACTGAAGTTACCAGTTTCGAAAGAAAATGCACTTGCAGTTGAAATTATAGTTAATGTGTAGTAATTACTACAGGAATGCTGTAATTCTTGGACGGTGAAAAATACCCTAGCGTCTTACAATTTTTAAATGTATAATATTTTTCTTCCTGTGTCATATAATACTTTTGCTGTTAAAAAGAAGTTGAAAGAGCAATTTAAAAAAAAATAAAAACGCAGAACCAAATTTTAAAACAAATGAATAAACAACTCTGATAAAGTGTTGTAAATTACAAAGAGAAATCTTAGATTTCTTTTTTTTTTCCCTACTTTGTTAAAGAATTTTCTCAGCATAAAAGTTTTTCCAACGTTCAGGAATTACGCCGGAGAGTTGCAGTCCAGATATTATCCCGGGTAATTTTTGGGATTATGTTTCATCTTTGATAGCGGTTTTTCCTTACAGTTATCTCAACTACGGAGGCTTTGGTGCATTCCTAGCGAGAGAAATATCGAAATCTTTGCTTTCTATGGGTACGTAACTATATAACTAACTTTTCTTTAAATAACTGCTTCTTTTTATTGGTTTCTGTTCTGTATTTTCGAAAAAAAAAAGGAAAAATATTTTAAATGCACTACATTATGAACTTGAAATCATGTTTTCGATGTTTTTGAAAAAATATTTAATGCTACTTGATTTGAAAACTTTTCATAACACACAAAAATAACGTATTCGTTTGTGTTTTTTACTTCCTTTTACAAAAAAAGAAGTATTGCATTCGCAAAAAAATTTTCACTCAAAAATCGATCTTAATTTCCATTTTACTCACCCCCGAAAGAATGTTGAGTTTTTTTTTCGACTCGACCGCGCGTGGATAAGTGCCTAAGAACGTATAGACATGCGAAATATCCATAAAGACGATTCCCGAGTTAATTACAACGAATTTTCTCGTGACGTCTGTATGTATGTATGTCGCATAACTCAAGAACGGCAAGTCCTAGAAAGTTGAAATTTGGTACGTAGACTCCTAGTGGGGTCTAGTTGTGCTTCTCCTTAAGTTGCATTCGGATGTTCCTAAGGGGGTCTTTTGCCCTTTTTGGGGGGGGGGGGAAATCATTGTTAATTTCGATGTAAACTCAAGTAGTGCTATAATTTGGCGGACACTTGGCGATATATCGCCAGTCTTTTAACCGCCAAGTTTTGTAGCCAACTTGGCGAGAAATTTGGCTGTTTTTTTTTTTTTTTTTGAGCAATCACGATTGCTTATTGTTCTTACTTGACCGTCCTTGGCGTTGTGGTTCTTTTTCAGCTTGAACCAGGGGCCTCTGCAGCACCACCGCCCACCGGCCTCTGCAGGCCCGTCGGAATCCGTTTTTCCTGTTCGGAGGCGTTTATGTCCTGTACATATACACACTCATATATACACACACGCCTATGTGCATACACACAGGTCTACGCACACACACACACACAACTACACACACGTAACTACCCAGGAGGAGGGGCAAGCTTGGGGGGACAGGAGCCTTTTCTAGAAACAATAACTCCAATGATTAGGACCCTGTCGCACCTCGTGATTGCGAAATACATAATTTGAATTCAAAATGTAAGTATTCAAATTAATTATTTTTTTTTTTTTCTTCAAATCTGTTTTAATTTGGCCACTGTTGGTGATATTTAGAGGGTAAACTCTTGAATCACATTAAAATTGCCAGTAATGGGGAAATGACATCAAATTGGGAGTAAAAGGAAGTCATGTGATGCGCACCATTAGCTCGTTTAATTTATGGCAGCCTGCAAAACGTGTCTGAATGCTCGGTAGGAAAAGAGATAGTTTTCCCAGTACAGTACCAAATCAAATAAGCTTCAGTTTGTTGGACATGGATTTGATTTTTGCGTCTGTTAACCAGGGGAGCCCCGGACTTAAATTTTTTGGAGAGAAAAATTCTCGATTCACCGAATGAAACTCCGAATTTTACCGCACGATAAAATTCGGATTTGTTCCACATCTACCCCGAATGAGAAAAGATTACATATTAGGCATCATTAAAAAAATGCAATACTGTACATTGTCTCCAAATTTGACAAATCATTAGAAGAATATTACCGACTAAGGAAAATTTTGGAGATCACATTGGCCTCCCGTAACCTCCCACATGAGTGCCCCTGCTAGTAACCGTTATTGTTAGACAGGATTTATGAATTTCGTTTTTAGGCATTTTTGGCGAAATAACTGGTTTGGGGCTATTAATTAATTACGTAAGGGTCCCGAGAAGGAGAGGAGTTGGAAAAATCTCTACATAGCCGTATTTCGGGTGGGGGTCAACCCCTCCCCCCCCCTTCAAAGTAGTATTACGTAATATTTTTTGTCGATATTTTACATTAGAAATCACGCTGCGCAGTGGCTCGGCAGGAATGATATTTCATTTGCGTCTAGATAGTAAAAACGTATTAGGATGGCGCTGTTTTTTATTTGTTTTACAAAGAATGAATAGTTTAAAGTGTAAAAAGAATCACACTATGTATGACATGTTTTACTTTTAATTAGTTCGCGTCATATACAAAAAAATGTTGAAAACACATTCAGTCTGGATTCCAACTTTTTAGTAACTATTTCTTTACACAAAATGATTTAATTTAATAATAGTGAATTTAATAGCGATTCGAGTGATGTACAATCCGTTATTTTATTGTTTTGAAAAACGAAATGGAATCTTACGGAAGAATAAGGGGGAGAGGTTTTAAAAATCTTACGTACCCTTACGTGGGGGGAGGGGGGTCTAAAATTAACAAAATCATCATCACGTAATTAATGAATGGCCCCTTTTCTCTGCTTCCTCAGACATGCCTAAGAATGTCTTCTCATACAATTTTTTAATGCTTATACTTTCTTTAGTATAGGTCCTTTTGAAAATTTTAAGCGTGCAAGATAAAATGTAAAACGACTAACGATGCTTGGAGTTTCGCGTTTGATTAAAAAGCTTGCCTCCATCAAAAATCATAAAAAATACATTAAAGGCACATACCATACACCGACAACCCGGTTATCCCATCTAGGGACTGCAGTTTCGTCCTAGTTTGGACTCGTCAAGAATAACCAAGCAGATGCCATCTCATTGAAGCTGAGAGTGCCAACAAACTGGTAGATAAAGTAAATTTATTCGAGGCATTCTCGTCAGTATTTTAAAAAGAAAAATCAAAGTCTTTAACCACAACATTAAATAGAAAACGCATTGGAGATGCTAAATGTATAAATTTATACGTAGGTTAACAAAGAAAATTGTATTCGTTTTCTATGTTCTTCGACGACATATTTTGTTGCCTTCGTTTGTGAGTTTTAAATTTCAATCGACGTTATTTGTTGAGCTTGCATTATCAAATTTTTGAACTCTGTCAATAATATTTGTTGATCTTGCACTTTGAAATTATCCATTACGACTTATATTTTCAGTCAAAACACGTGTTTTTGGGTTGACTGAACTCCCTTAGCCGACTATTCCGTTTCACGTTTAAATCTCATGCATTTTTGCATTTGAATACTAATACACTAAGCTTTATTAATTACGTGGGCTTACATTTTAAGTTTGATAATACAGGGTCTACATAATAAGTAATGAGGCTCATTTTTACTTCCTTCTACAAAAAAGGAAGTATTGTATTCGCGAAAAAAATTTCACTCAAACATCGACCTTAATTTCCATTTTGCTCATCCCCGAATGAATGTTGAGTTTTTTTTTTTTTTCGACTCGACCACACGTGGATAAGTGCCCAAGAACGTATAGAGACGCGAAATATCCATTTTCACGATTCCCGAAACGATTACAACCAGTTTTCTCTTGACGTCTGTATGTACGTATACGTGCGTATGTATGTCGCATAACTCAAGAACGGTATGTCCTAGAAAGTTGAAATTTTGTGCGTAGACTCCTAGTGGAGTTTAGTTGTGCGCCTCCCCCTTTCGGTTGCATTCGGGTGTTTCTAAAGGGGTATTTTGCCCCTTTTGGGGGGGAAATCATTGTAAATTTCTTTGCAAATTCAAGTGGTGTTATAATTTGGCGGACACTTGACGATAAATCGACAGTGTTTTTTTCGCCAAGTTTTGTCGCCAACTTGGCGACAAAGTTGGCGATTTTTTTTTAAATCTGGTTTTAATTTGGCCACTGTTGGTGAAATTTAGAAAGTTAGCCACTGAATCACATTAAAATTGCAATAATGGGGAAATAGCATTAAATTGGTGTAAAAGGAAGTCATGTGATGCACACATCAGCTCGTTTCTTGATGCGACTGTACGTCTCAAGTGCGCTCAAACTGGATAGGTTTGTGGTGGGGGTTACAGTTGGGACTCACTCCTGTCCGCAGTTGCCTAGGTGTCTTTGTTCGGGCAGCATCGTCGTTATAGTGTACCTGTGTTGCAAACGTCGGATCCAGCTCCAAAATGCAGAGAACATTTGAGCAGCGTTACTGCTGGGCCGAAACCCCATAGTAGAGTTAGGTACAAAGCGTTGTGTTTGATTTGGTGGACTTTTGGATTGTAGAATATAGTAGAAATAATAGTTGAATTCATTATAACACATTGAATATTTATTAAATAAAATAGTACATATACAATTCTAAACTAAGCTTAGATATTTAGTCAGGAAGTAAACATTTATATTCAAAATATTAAAGATTTTAATAATTAAGTACATCATGATTCTGCTCTCCAAAGGAATTAAACTTTAATCTACTGGTTTAAATTAAGTAGTGGGAAGTGGGAGCTAGTATAGTACGTGCTAAGATTTCGGTCCTTTCTCCACGTTTCTATCATGACTCCGGATAAAACGTCTCGGAGAAAACCAGAGCTCTCGAAAGCTCTTCTGCCCTCAAAACACTATCTTCTCTATCCTCGAGAAATCCTAACTCCCCCGTTTTATACCGGGGGATGTAGTTCCCTGATCGGGCACATTCTCAGAGTATCATGGTTCAACATCTGGAGAGCCAGCTTCCAGGAAAACCCTATGTTTTATGGAGTACGGAGTGTCGCAAAGTGTCAGAATGGAATTTTGTTATTCCCAAGTCTTCTATTTTATGGGCTCGAAAATGTCAGAACTTCAGAAGTTATATCCTGCAGCTGTGACTCGGGAACGGGAAAATGTTTGAAAGCTCCGAAAGAAGCTAACCCCTTTTGACCCAATGCGGGTGTCACAGAGAGAGGAAAATGCCCTTCGGAATTCCAAGTGTCTTTTACTCAAAACAAGCGATGGGAAAACTTTCCCGCCAAAATGTGTTTACTTCTAATTTTCTATTTTATGAGATGCAACTGTTAGCAGAATGAGGGAGGATGTCCCTTTCTAGGCATGTGGGGCAGAAGGTCAAACTCGGGCCCCACAATCCGCCATTTTTGTTTTGTAGGGTCATTACTCTCATTTTTTTTTCTTTATCATTATCAGTGGGAAACTTATATGGGAAGATGAACGTTCAATTACCCCACATTCTTCTAATTCATTCAATTGCCGTTTTAATTCGGACCGAAGAGATTCGGGTACGGAATAAGGGCGTGTGGAAGGTAATTTGCACAGATCTACGTGTAGATTCGGAGTTTCTATATTTGATCTGCCCATAGTGTAGATTCTGGTACTAAAAATATCTGCATATTTGTACAGTGTTGAAGAAGTTTGGTTTTTGTTTCATTATCTAAATGCGATAAATTAAAATCCGATTCCTTAAATTCATCCTTCCTTAGTTGTTTTATTTTTTTCATATCCCGTATTTAATGTCCGAATTAATGTTTGCCATTTTTGTATTTTTGTTGAGGGATATTTCCTCCGAAGAAAGGTTTGAAATAACAACTGAAACAGTTTTATCTTTTGAAATTTTTGCAACCGCTGTATGTATTTCTAAAAATGGATTACGTAAAATTGGAGTTAACAAAATGTCGTCTCCTACTTTAGCGGGGATATCGACAGATAAATCAATAATTTTGGTTTCATGTGGTTGCAGTGTGTGCTTTTTCCTGAGAGTGTCTGTTGACGAAGGCAAATTATTAAATGAAGTGGAATTAGCATCATAAAGTCTCGTTGAAACAGTATTGGATGCAAGCGTGTCATTGTGAAAATTAAGTTGAAATTTGTGTAATTTTAGAAAATCATAGCCCAAAATAGCCCTGTATTGCGACGGAAAATTTTTTGTAACAAAAAAATTGTGCCGAAAATGCTTATCACCTATTGTTATTGGAATTGAAATGCAACACTCAAATTTTAAAGTTTCGCCTGAAATAGTTTTTATCAAACTGTCCTTACTAACTGGTTTGATTAAAGGATCATTTTTAATTTTCTTGTACACAAAATCATCAAGGAGACTAACGCTAGCACCACTATCAACAAGACAAACAGTGTCGAGGCCTGCAAATTTCATTACTAATACGAGTAAATAAAAATTTGAAATATTTGGGTCAATTTTCTGGGTATTCAAGACGCATGGAAACGGCTTATATTTCTCGGTTTGGGGATCGCTAACCGTTTCATTTTTTTCTTTTATTTCGGCGAGCCCCACCTCTAGTTTAAAGGACGCTGATTTGTAGAGGGGTGAAATTGAGAAAAGGCGCACTGCTGATCTCTGTTATTCTGGGTCTAGGACTGAAAGTGAGGGTGGAAACTTTGGCGCGGCAGATAAGAGTTGTTGTAAGGGGATCTGCTGGAGAGCTAATTCTGCGGGGGGAGGACGGGGGTGCCATTTCTTGTGCGATTTCGAAAATAACATTCGCTAGTGTAATGATTCGTCCTATTGCAAATTTCGCAATGTCGTGCATTGTTTTGTTCGTATGTGGGTGGAGGTCTGAAGCTTCGGGAATTATTTTGCCCGTGTGTATTTACTGATCTGCAATTGCCTGAAAATTTTTGCCTATAATTAGGTGGAGTTCTAAAGTTATTTGTTCTGGGTTGATATTGATTTCGAGATTCGCGAAAGTTTGAAGAGATTTTTAAATCCTGGATATCTTTAGTTAATGAAGAGATCATTTCGTGCGTGGCACGCGCATGTTCGGACAGGATGGTAGCAAAATCGCAGTTAGTCGGCGAGGTGGTTGTCTGAGTGTTTGTGTTATTTACTGCGTGTTTATTTTCAATTCTGTTCAACTGTAGCAATTCCACGAAGTCGACCGCTTCCTGGAACTCCGTGGGATTTTTCATTAAGACTGATTGTTTAAATTCTGGGAGTAAGCCGTCAATGAATTTGGACAATTTTGTGTTATTATAAATTTTCTTAACGTCGGCGTTTTCTAACGCGATATCGCCAAAAAATTTCAATGTGGCGGTGGCGACCCTAGCAGCAAAGTGTTTAGCTGGCTCCTTTTTGTACATTTTACAAGATGAAAATAGTTGTTGTCGTGATGTTAAACTGAATTTAATTTCAAAAAAATCTAAAAATTTTGTTTTGAAATTATCATAGTTAAGCTCAGAAGATAGATCCGGGCAGTTTATCAAGTAATTTAATGCGTCACCTCGGATTAGTGATTTGATAACGAACAATTTCTCTTCATCGGAACAATTGGATGCGTGGTAAGACTATCAACTAATAGTACAAAATATCGGGGTGTGACAGCAGAAGCGTTATCGAATTGTGGGATAAGGGACTGAAAGGTGGCTAGTTTTGAAATAATGGGAAGGGAATTGGCACCCGCGGGAGGATTTTCGGAGTTTGTATTTTGCATGATTACACAATTTTTTTTCTGGCAAAATATTTCAATAAACAAATAATAAAGCGATAAATTTTCTCGAAAAAACACAAATAAAATACGTTTTCAATATCGATCCGTCATAATAGAGAAAAATTAAAACGATAAATAATAATTTCATTTCACAAAAAAAAAATCAGCAAGTATAAAATCAAACAAAAAAAATTTCAAGAGCCTTAAATTGTTTTTAGACATGACCACGTAAAGCTATAGACACCATTTAAAATCCGAAGAAATCATTGAGTCTTATTTTAAAAGTGATATAATATTACAGGTACAAAGTGATAAGATGAATCCAACTAAATGAATGCAAACAAAGTCATTTCTCTAACAAAATAGAAAAAGTCACGGTATCATTTACTGTTGCCTTCGACTAAATTAAAATTCGCATCATCAATAAACATTCAAAAATTTGCACGGCATCATTTACTGCTGCCGATCACTACATTTAAATTCGCGTCGTCAATAACCGTTCGAAATGGTCACGGCATCATTTACTGTTTCCGATCACTAACTTAAATTTCGCGTCATCAATAACCGTTCGGAATGGTCACGGCTTTCCCGCCAAAATGAGTTTACTTCTAATTTTCTATTTTATGAGATGCAACTGTTAGCAGAATGGGGGAGGATGTCCCTTTCTTTGCATGTGGGGCAGAAGGTCAAACTCGGGCCCCACATTACGCTATAAAGTTTCGTGTGGAACTTGGTAAATCGGCCTCAGAGACTTTAGAGATGTGTAAGCAAATGTTCGGAGGTAATTTTCTGTTGAAGGCGCATGTGTTTCGGTGGCACAACCCCCTTCAAAGATGGCCGGGAGAGCGTCGAGGATGAATCTCAAACAGGGAGTCCGTCAACCAGCGGAACGTACGCAAATGTGGAAGATGTGCTAGTTGTGCTAAACTCGGAAAGCCGGTTATGTGTGAGAATGGTTGCAGATGTAGTTGGACTTGATAAAATGACAGTTCACAGCATCATCGCTGAAAACTTGAGAAATAATGGAAACACCTGCTTCATCCTCCGAGACTTTCTGGTCAATAATGGCATCTCTACGGTTCTCCACCCCGCCTACTGCCACTATTTAGCTCCAGCAAACTTCTTTCTATTCCCGAAGATGAAAACATCACTTAAAGAGTATCACCATGGAACTCTGGATGCCGTGAAAGCGCTAGTAGAAGACTTTTAAAGGACATTGTGGAAGCAGACTACAAAGCAGCCTTTGAAGCCTAGAAGACTCGCTGGGATAAGTGTGTGCTAGGCCAAAGGTCCTATTTTGAAGAATTTAAGGTGTGAGTATTAATATCTGCAATAAATTCTCAGAATTCAGCTCAGTATCATTACCTTTTATGCAGGCCCTGTATTCCTATTAAATTCCAAATTACAGTCAATGTTTTTATTTTTGTTAAGAACAAATTTTCCATTAGTTTTTTTTTTTTTTTTTTTTTTTTTGTATGATTGTTAATGAACCTCTTTTATAATTTTTTACCAAAAACCTTGAGAGGAATTGACAAAAGCAAAAGATGGCCCATATTCGAAATGGTTTCTATATCAACCTTTCCTAAAAGTGAGGAGGGGCTGCTTTCTCATAAACCCTGCCTTCCTTATTTACAAAGAGTTAGCAAGAGAGCTCTTACCAACCTTAAATCTTTAGTCAACATATTTGTTTCACGAACTTCGGAATACTAACTCACGTTGAACATTCCGTATTTCAGAAGTGGGAGAGCTGCCTGCGGAGCAAAAGACCACCTGGGACGCCTTGTTGAGTACTAGAAATGCCAGTCAATGCCTACTCAACTTTTTTGCAGAGAATTTTGATATTGATTCCGAGGTAGGTGTACACCGTTATTCATGAAAGTTAAATAGGAATTTCAAGAAAGTTAAGAGTTTTACAAGGTACTAAAATTGTTTTAGCTTTAAATCTCTATGTGCAATTTTAATGTTTTTCTGATTTTCTCTATATATTAAAAAAAGTAACGTCAAAGAAATTATGAAATTCTGTCTGTGGCCGGCCTGCGTCCAGGAGACTCCATAGCACTTATAGAGTAACGGCACCAATAACAGACATGCTTAAGAAATCGCTCTCAGGTTAACTCAATTTTCTGAGCCTTTTAATGTACATTTAGACTTTTAAAACTATTTTTCTCCCATGCAACTACATCTCATCTAACATTTGGCTTCTTCTGGATCCTTTGAACTTGTTAATTCTATTTTTATTTGCTCAATTTCGAAAGAAGGCCCCCAGTAACTAACACCGACAACTCTGATACCCAGTATAAGACACGATGAGAAAATTATGAGCAATGGACAGAATCCCCCTTTCCTCTTCAAAATGTGCAAAAGTACTTTATTTTTAGAACTAAAGCTTTATTAAATTCAGATGAACATGAAACACCGGCAGACCTCGTGGTGGCTGTTAATAACCTTCCACCACTGCCTTATAAATACCAACTGGCTCGTAACATTCACCCTGATAACACTAGATGGTTGCACCGTATTCATGGGCCACACAGTAACATCCGTTTCACCCGCCTAAAATTAGCATTATTTAAGTCCAAACTTACGACTGTCTGATACTGGACAGTTGTTTGTTACTGGTGCCGTTACTCTATACATCATTAAAATTTCGTACAAAGTTAGTCCAGTGGTTTGCACCTGTTTTTTTTTTTTTTTTTTAACTTCAAACTAGTGGTTTTTTTTTTTTTTTTTTTTTTTTTTTTTGCAATTAATTTTTTAAGCACTTTAGCCTTTTATGAAAAATTAACGAGAAAATGAGCCGAAACATTTTGCATTAGGTCTTAAACCACACCCTCTGAAAACCATAAAATAATGAAAAAAATAAACATTTTTTGTTGAAAAAAAAAAGCTATGTTATTATCATTTTTATTTTTTTCTTAATTGTATATTTCAGTATTATTTTTTTTTGCCTTTTTACAGAAAAATCGGCACGATGCTATGCGAGTAATCTTCTTGGATAGAATGTCTCTGGAAATAGCATACGAAGTAAGTACTATTTGTGTAAAAATGTAATAAAAGAAGAACCTAATTTTAAGGGAAAATATTCTTGTTACGAGTACAAAGTATAAATAAATTTATATTGAGAGGAAATATTCATATGATTTTATTGAGACGTTAAACCAATATTTTAGAAAAGAAAAGCATGCTGTGGGAAGCTTAAAAACATAGGTTTAACACGATAAATATATTTACAATGTTCAAAAACTCACTGTAAGTTTGGAGCGAGAAAAAAGAAAATTGCTTCTATTTTCTGTAGATTGAATAATTTTTAGACTAATTCAATTTTTTAAAAACTTTTTTCGAAAACAAAAGAAGTAAATTAAAAAATCCTCAACTTAATTTTTTTTTTTTTTTTTTTTGGTTTGCGTAAATGAATCGACATAGAAAAATGTGATATATGCAAAAAGCAAAAAAATGTAAGCTTTTATGGTGTGCTACGCAAGTGGGACCAAAATTTCAAAACAATTTTCAAAGAAGAAGGAAAGGAAATGGGGAAAAAAGAAATATAAGTAGGTAACAATCCGAATAAATTTTATATACATTTCAACTAAAGATAACTTGAAAAAAGGTATAAATTTGATTAAAAGATGTTATTCACGAAGTAAATTATACTCATTTAGTTTACATCTTCAATTTGGTTATTTTTTATTGAATTATGATAAATATTGTAAAGCGGCGCAAAACTGAGAGATGTAGATGTATAATATTACTTCACTTACTTAACATTGCATTTTTAAAAAAAGTAATCTAATTTATGTTGTAGGATGACGGCACCAGTAACAGACATGCTTAGGACATCGCTCCCGGGTTAACTCAATTTTCTGAGCCTTTTAATGTATTTAGATTTTGAAAACTATTTTTCTCTCCTTTAGATTAGTTTATGCTATTTTTATTTGCTCAATTTCGGAAAAAGGTCCGACCCCCAGTAACTGATACCAAAATTTCTGATGATACCCAGTAACAGGTTAGGATGAGGAAAGGATGAGTAATGGACAAAATTCCCTTTCTCTCATCAAAATGTGCGAAAAGTTCTTTATTTTTAGAACTAAAGCTTTATTTAATTCAGATGAACATGAAATACTGGCAGACCTCGTGGTGGCTGCTCCTTCCACCACTGCCTTGTAAATACCAACTGCCTCATGAAATTCACTCTGATAAACACCCGATGGTTGCACCGCATTCATGGGTCGCAGCAACATCCAGTTTCACCCGCTTATGATTCTTATTAGTATTTAAATCCAAACTTACGACTGACTGTTACTGGACCCCTCGTTCTGTTACTGGTGCCGTTACCCTATGGTTTGTTTGAAATTCATCTTTTTCTCAAGTCAAGTTATCTTGTCCCATTCAAGAAAATTGTTTTTTTTGAAATATATGTTTGTTGAATTTTAACTTTATTTAGACTTATTATCTTGTGTTAAGTTTTTACTCCCGACCGAGAAAATTTTTGAAAATGCCTTTGAAAACGTGAAACGTGTTCTTTTTTTCCTTGCGTGTAGCGTTATTGATATTGTTAGAACAGGAATCATTTTTCGGATATGAGCTAATTCAGACACTGCTATCGCGATAAGCTCATTATATGTTACTTCTAAAATGGAAAATCTTACTTTTCTAAAAAGTATCTTTTTCCCCTTAAAAATTTCCCTTTCTTTCATTTACAACGCGTATGATGTGAAATGCGTAATATGTTTGCACTAGAAAATCGCCCGTCAAGGAATGACGGTTTAATATTGCTTCTACATTTGAACGAGGCCATTGCCTGTTTGGGAGATATTTTTGATAGTTGAAATTTTAATCCTAACTCCAGTGGATCAACCCTAAACTCCAGCAGGTGAAGTCCATTGTTGACCATTTTTTCGTTTCTTCCATTCCCCTGAAATGACATAGTCTTACCAGTAAAACAGTTAAAATACCGGATCCAGTTCAGCCTTGTCACAGCAAAGCCTTTCCCTGCACGTCAAACATTACCACAATATATTATCAAAATTATCATACCGATGCCGTGGCGCGAGTTTCATTGTTGATGGACGTCAGGAGCGTTATCAGATCATTGGCTATTATATATATATATAAGGATTCTTGACAGAAATTAGAACTTTCTACTACAAAGTTTTAAATATTACTATTTAAAGTATTAATTAATATTTTTAGCAGTATTTGAAATTAAACTTTATGTTTTTGGACACTTTATTACATTCGTGTAAATGAAATGCCAAAACCTTTACAAGTACTCATGTTCTCTCACTTCATCTCGCTGTTATAACAATACTTAATTATACTAACAATTGCAGAATTTGGACTTTATTTGTCAGAAAACGTTTGTTAAATATTGAAAAATTTGTAAATTTAGTGGAATAAACGGTCAGTAGTTGTTTTATGAGTTTAAATCAACTTATGGGGAAGTAAAAAAGCTGTCGAACAAAAAGTTATCCAATGTGGAAATGCGCGAAAAAGGTCGGGAGGAGGGGGGGGCTTAAAATTATGACAGCTAGTGACAAGGGAGGAACTTTTAGTTGTTTTCCCTAGTCACTTTTTTTTTACACCAAAGGCTAGGCGTTTATGTTTTATTTATTTATTTAAAATTATTGCACACTGCAGAAAAAATCCAAGTACAGTTGCAATGCAAGCAAAAGCAAAAACATAACTATAGCAATTAAAACAAATTGTACCTTTAAAAAATTAAAACATCTTGACAAAAAGTCATTATTAAAAATATTTAAATTGCGACAGTAATGGTTAAAAAGTTTGTAAAATTTAAATGGAAAAAAATTATGAACGTAATTGAGTTTAGCGAAAATATTTCTATAGCATGAGTCCTTTATTTGGAACAGCAAGTTAAATGCTGGGGGAGTATCCGCTTTAGTTGTGATATCACACATTTTGGTTGAAATAAAAATATTTTCCTCTAACAACCTGTATTTTTATTATACTGTGACATGTAACAAAGGGGTGGTAAGGGAGTTTGATAAGGGTTTTAGACCTAAAAAATAAAGAACTTTTGCACATTTTGAAGAGAAACGGGAAATTCGATCCATTAGTCATCCTTTCCTCATCCTATCTGTTACTGGGTATCCTCAGAATTGTCGGTGTCTGTTACTGGGGGTTGGATTTTTTCGAAATTGAGCAAATAAAAATAGAATGAACACATTCAGAGAATCCAGAAGCAGCCAAATTGCATGAGAGAAAAATAGTTTTAAAAGTATAAATACATTAAAAGGCTCAGAAAATTGAGTTAACCTGAAAGCGATGTCCTTAAGCATGTCTGTTACAGGTGCCGGTACTCTTTTGCCTCAAAGTGGGATCCGATTTAATTTCAAATTGTAAAGAATGGACGAGGATTATGAAGAGAAAAAAAGTGGCTTTGGGAAATCAGTTTTGAAAATCCGAGATCTTAAATTTCTATGTTTATAAATTTTTCTTCCAGAGTGCGAAATCCATGGTGCCCAGTAACCCCTGATGATATCTTACCTGGATTGGACTTGAGAGAGTTCAAGATGTTCTTCCTCGCTTACGCGCAGGTACACGCCATTGCTATTTATTTCACGTATGTGTTTGCACCCTTGAGATAAATATACAGGAGGGTGGTTCGAAAAAATAGATTTTTTTTAATTTCGGAATCGCGTTACCTCTTAAAAGTTGTAGTTTGGTATCCACTATGGGGAAAAATAATTGAAAAAAGTATAAATTCGTGCATAAGGCTGAAAATTCGAAAAAAATGTGTTAAAATTTGAAATTTTTAAAAAATGAATAAAATTATTATTAATATTTTTTTTTTGTATTTTTTCGTAACGCAACAGCCATAAAGTATCGGTGTATAGCGTAGTTTTGACCTAAACAGTATTTTATAGCTTTTACATAAGATCTTTATTTCGTGCATGAGCCATACATTGCGCAGTAGATTTTAACCCAATTTAAGGCGTATGCGCAAAAGAAAGATTTTATGTAAAAGCTATAAAATGTTTTTTTTAGGTTCAAACTACGTTACATACTGACAATTTATGGCTGTTGCATTATGAAAATAAAAAAAAAATAATAATTTTATTATTTTTTGAAAAATTCAATTTTTAGCATTTTTTTTCTATTTTTCAGCCTCATGCGCAAACGCAAAATGTCATTTTAGAACTTTTTTTGTCATTTTTTCCTAATTGAGGATACCAAACTACAAATTTTGAGAGGTAACGCGATTTCGAAATAAAGAAGTCGATTTTTTCGAACCACCCTAATATACATTACCCCCGAGGGTCCCCTGTTCCTGTCACTGACGTGTGACATACCAGATGACCCTAATATACAGTCAACCCATGGTTGCTATGGAGTTGGTAAACGTCCAGTTAAGACGAGTCTACCTAAATGAGGGCAAAAGTAAAAATTTTATGCTCGTGCTTCGTCAATTTCAATGTGACTCTGCTTAATTTACAGGCTAGCATACATCTCTGCAAAAGCTGGCATCCCTGGAAACTAATAGATGCGTCCATTTCCGCCTGTAAACCGGAAGTTTGTATTTCCATCTGATCGGTGGTCAGACTACCTATTCTTCTGTGAAAAGTTATTAAAATGAAGTTATAGGTAACAGGCTTCTAGTATTAAACTTTGGACATAACAATGTTGAATACTGCCATGAAACGCCCCGCAAACTGTAAGGAAAACTCCGAAACTTCACTGAATATTTCCCCCGGTATTTCACGTTTTTCAAAAGAAACTGGTGGAAACAGAAGTATTTAGGAATAAAGCTTCCTGAACTGCTACAATAGTTTTGTTTTTCAAACCTCGCAAGTTTTAGTAATATTTTGTCATACTGAATGGCTTATCTGGGAAATTATTAAGCTGGTTTAAGAGATAGTTCTAAATTCATACAGTAGCAAACTTAATCAACTTTAAACACGTTCAGAATAAGTTATTTTTTGAAAAACTAGTCGTTTAGATTCACTAAGTTACCGTCCAATAGCCAGGGCTATGGCAAAAATACATGAAATACACCACCAGCTCAGTCAATTCCAACCGAGGACTGCAGTTTCGTGCGTGTTCAGCACTCATCAGCCCGGCATAGCAGTTACAGAATGTTATATGACAAAAAATATCACAACTTACTTTTAATGTTTTAAATATACTCCAAATCCTTCGGAAATAACTTTCTTTGGCATATGCTATCAAACTTCATCATAAAATAAGCTGGAATATGCATGTTAGTGAAAATAAAGTTGCCTAAACTTGATGACGTACTCCTTAGCAACCATTTCAGTTCTTGGGGCTTTCTGTTGCGACGGTAACGGTTCAACTCGAAGATTGCAGGCAAGGTATGGTATTTTCAGTAAGTTATGTTTTTGCACTTTTGGCTTCCTTAAGAGGTTTTCCACCTCCAGCTCAGTCACTCCTATGCCGGGCTGATGAGTGCTAAGAAGCACGAAACTGCAGTCCTCGGCTGGAATTGACTGAGTTGGTGGTGTATTTCATGTAGTCGTTTAGAGTTAAGAGACTAGTTAGGAGTTAAACTGTGTAACGCTGAGCAACGTAGCTAGTTTTGTTTAAAACTCGAATGCAAACTGAAATTGGAATCGTTTCATTCCAGGGTTTTTGCAGCAATGAAGACGTAAGAGATCCAACAGCATACATTCCAGTTCGAAAAAGGTAAGTTGTAAATCCGCAGATCTAGGCATACGCCTGTTTCGTGCTTCCAAAACACGTGAACGTAATATTTTTGCAATTTTGTGCTTTAATAACAGAATTTTTTATGCTTAGAATATAATCATAACAATGATAGGTTGTTTTTCCTACCTTGACACTGTACTGGCAGAGGTGAAACTATTACCTTGTTCGATTATTTTTATGAAAATTTTCCAAAAAGGGATTTTATGTCAAATATAGTCGCCAAGTTGGTGACCCAGAAACATGTCAAAAAATCTGGTGACGAAACCAAAATATTTACATACATCTTCAATTTAACAATTGAAAGTATTAGTCTGCCTTCTACTTTTCAAAAACCTTAAATACAGTCAATTCGCGATAACTCGATCTAAAGGAACCGGCGAAAAACTTTGACTTATCGGAAGTTTGTCTTTTCGCTAGTTTCGATTTTCGACATTTTAATATTAAAAACCATCGAATATTTTAATTAATATATACATATAACAGACAAAATTACAGAACTTAAAAGTTTTCAAGCACAATATGCGCAGTTTAATCAAAAATATTGAGAGAAAAAAAATCAAAAGCATGTTTTTGAATTCTATACTGCTGGAGCCACTTGAGTTGAGCTGATTCTACTTCAGGAAAGGTGCACATCTTCATTCGTTTCAAATTCGGATTCATGGATTCTACAGCTTTAGAAGTTTCTCTTTTTCTTTCAATATCATTGAAGGAATACTTACTTACTTAGACACCTTTAATAGTAAAAAAAAAAAAAAAACTCACTCTGTCTCTCATGAACTTAGCAAATGATCGAACCAAAGAATGACTAGGAACGCTGCTTAATTTCGGTCAGCCTTTGAATAAAGGTACAATCAGTTGACTTTACATCTTAAAAGCTAATTCGTAGTACAGCAACATGTCACGTCCCTGTTGTAAACAATACAGTATAACAAAAGAAAACAAGCTAACTCATTTCCGCACGTGTAACTCCTTTATCGCACATTGGCTCAACAGGTGCTCTTCTTGCTTTAGAGGTCTATTGTGCAGGAGTTGCAAGTGAAGCAAGGGCGGATCCAGAAAATGTTCAAGGAGGGGGCGATTGTTTTTTACTGTTCACTCTTTGGAACTTTAATCTCTTAAAACTTTCGAAGGAGTGTACTGAACCCCCATTTCTTACCCTTATGTAAACAAAGGCGTCCTATAGTGGTGTTTCTTTCAAAACATATCCAGGGTGAGCCTTTGAACCTATCCCTAATTATCATCTAAGATCGTCTAAAATTGAGATTTTAGAACTTCAATTAAAAAAAAATCCTATTGATAGTTCTAGTCCCTATCTCCAGAGTAACAAGAGATGGGTTACGATTGCGTTTTCAAAACTTTAATTCCGAAATAGCCCTTTCTTCTAACACCATCTAAGATTATGTACAATTGCGTTTTTGGAACTTTAATATCTAAAATATACTTGAAGAAAGTACTAGTTTTTCGGCTCAAGGAGGGGGCGAACGCCCCCATCGCCCCTCCCTTGTATCCGCCCTTGAAGTGAAGGTAAATTAATTTTTCCCTCATAGTCACTTGTTTTTTTTTTTTTCTCTCTCTCTCTCTCTCTCTTCGTACTTTCGAAATAAATTTCGAATCAGCTTTGAAAAAACATCCAGTTAAAGAAAGTTATCTTCGAGATATTGAAAATAATAGACACAAAATTAAAGACAAAGGGGTCGGGGGGACTTGATAAAAACTTCGAGTTATAGTAATAGTTGAGTTATCAGACTTAGAGTTATCGCTAATTGACTGTAGTATACTTAAAAGCTTATGTAAGTAACATCTTTCAGTCGTTGTAGCGATCATTTCTGAATTTGCATAAAGACACAGAGAAACTTGTGTCAGGAAAATATTTGCAGTTGTCACATTGTGTTGAAGTCTCAACTATAAATGGTTTTAAACTAAGATACTAAACTTCGTTTAAAGCCAACTTAGTTGAATCAACTTTTCTTATAATAAACCGATTTATTCGAGCAGCGAGGGTGCCCCAAACTTAAATTTTTGGGAGGGCTAAAATGCTCAATTTGCCAAATGGAGCTCCAAATTTTACCGAATTATAATAGTGTAGAGCCGAAAGGAACTCCAAATTTTTCCGAATGATGATGATGATGCTAAATGGAAACTCCAAATTTTACTGAATGATGATATTTTGCCGAATAGAACTCCAAGTTTTACCGAATCGTCAGACAAAATTTACCAAATAAAGAAAATTTTTGGGAGGTCACAGTGACCTCCGAACGGGGCGCCCCTGCGAGCAGCTGCTCCACAACGCTGAACCTCCACACTGAACCGAATTATCTCAAGTGGTTTACTTGTGTGTAGAGCGAACGAATCATCAATTAGAACGGGCAAAGCCTTGCGGGTACCACTAGTACACTCCTGTTTGCGAAAATTGCAACATCATAGTTGAATGCAATTTGATACACAGTTGAGTGGTAATTGTACAAATAAATGGTTACATTTTCAAGTCAAACAAACAATAAAAAGAGATAGAAATTAGTGTTTTGTGTGGCCACCACGCGCCGCAATAAGAGCGGCTACACGACTCGGCATGGAGTGAAACTAAGTTTGAATATCTGCCTGCGGAAGAGTATTGCATATTGCTTCTATGGTGCAACCAAAGTTCGTCTGTCGAAGCAACAGGGGGAGGATCACAAGCGAGACACCGCCCAACGAAATCCCACGCATGTTCATTCGGTGACATATCCGGGGGATATGCAGACCAAGGAAGAAGCTGTACCTGCTGCGAATCAAGGTAGGATTTGACAGCCCTGGAGACATGTGGATGAGCATTATCCTGCTGGAATACAGCCTCTGGCAATCCTTGCAGGAAAGGAATAGCTTGGGGCTGTAAAACTTCGTTTATGTGTCGGGTACTGTTCAAATTGCCCACAATTCGTAGCAATTGTGATCGTCCATGATATGCCATGGCACCCCAGACCATAACTCCGGGTGTGCGTCCACTGTGGCGTTCGATAATGCACTCCGGAATGTGCCGTTCACCGGCATTGCGCCTGACACGAATTCGGCCATCATGGTGCCACAAATTGAAGCGGGATTCATCAGAAAAGACGACCTGCTGCCAATCAGCCCGCCAGCTCCCTATGCACATTGGCCCATTGTAGCCGCAGGCGGCGATGGTTTTGCGTGAGAGGAATCCTGTATAAAGGAATCCTTGCACGCTGCCCACGCTGCAACAGACGTCTCTAAATTGATGAAGCACACAATGAAACACCTGTAGCTGTTGACCACTGTGCTGGTCAATTGTCTATAAAAGAAGCTGTGCGGTCCGTCAGCGCCATATGCACCAGGTGTCTGTCTTTGCGAGCTGACGTCACATTTCGGGTTCCACCCCCGGATTTCCGAGCTGTTCGACCCTCGTCCGTCCACTGCTTCCAACGCAATCATACACGCCTCGCTACAGGCGTCTATTCATATTCGGTTCGATCCGCCGTTCAGAGAGGGCGCTGCTCAGCATACGCATGAGCTACCGGTCTGCAATTCTAATCATTTGCGTATCATGCCATACTTTACATTTCCTGCAATATTCAGCTCACTCGCGTAAGTCCTTCGTGGTGTTGCTATTTTCACAAACAGGAGTGTATTACCATATAATAAGAAGAGCAGTTTTCAACAACTTTAAAAAATAACTTCCACTAGTCACCTTAGAACTAATGAATGATGCAATAAGCTGTGTACAATGCTGCCTCCTTTTTTCTCTTTCTTTTTTTTTTGGGGGGGGGGGAAATAAAGAGTGTTAAACCTATATTTTATAACCTTACCAGGAAGGAGAGTGCAGCACTGCCTTTCTTTTTTTTTAAGTCAAAAATACAAAAAAGATTTTTGCACGTATTTAACCTAAATGACTGCACCTTACATATTTCTCTTTCTGTCGTTTCAGGATCAACGCTGCCGTGTCGAGTTTCCGTAGCTTCGCGGATACTTTCCAATGTGATTCTCTTCCTGCATGCCACCTGTGGATGTGAGCCAGCTTCCCGCGCATTTTGCTCGAAATAAGAACTTTTTTTACGTAAAAAAAGTGTCGCAGTCGAATTGTGTTTCTTTTGTAAATAAATATTATTAAAAATCAGTCTTTGATAAGGGATTCTTCGAGTCATTTGACCAGTTACTTTCACGAATTTGTTTTCAAATCAATGATAATGGAGCACTTAGTAGTATTCAAAGCGTTTTCAAGCGAAATTAACTATTTTTTACGCTAAAATTATCCATCATCTTCATTTTTAATTTTCTGTTGCAGTACTTAAATAACTATCAAAAAGAGAAATGTGAGATAAAATATCGTGCGCAAGGGATCTTAAAATCCGACTTAAAAAGTGCAATAGTGGTTCACTTGAACGAATAAAAAACACCCAGACGGGGAATTAAAAAGATATGTATCAAATAAAAAAAAAATTCGTAGCCCAATTATTAAGTGTGGCAGACGTAGCATATAGTAGTTGTGCAACGGAGAGATGGCGGATGAACATTTCATTTTGGAAACATAACATTTCATTTTGTTGTCGGTACTATCAGTAAAAACACGTAAGGGAGGGTGGCCGAAAACAGGTAAGCCATCGTATCCCCCCCCCCCCATGATCTATAAGCGGCGATGCATACGTATGTCGTGTTTACATGAACACACCCGAGTTTTAATCAGTCCCAATGAAGCAGCATGGCACAACCAGGCTTAAAATAATAAAAAAATGATACATTTCTAAAAATAAATGAAGCTTTGTAAATTGTGATTAGTAAAAGACCAGAATATTTTTTTGATTGTCAATAACATTACGTTATTCTGACACCATCCACCTACAAACTACGATAGTCATTTCGTGTGTTTCTTTTTTTTATTTTAAGGTTATAATTATTGAAATAAGAAACGTGCTTTTGGACAAAGCGGGTATAGGATTTAATCATATATTTATTCATAATTTCTTGACTCTTGTGCTGACTTAGATTTTCTATTTCAATAGGATAAGTATAACTTTAAAAAGTAATTTTTTAGGATGGCAATTAATGAGTCTAATTATTTAATCAGTTATTTTTTTATGTTTTATAAACTAATGTGCTGATTTTAAATTGGGTAATTTCAACTTCTTTATATTCTTTTTTAATAATTGCTGGTAGCTAGTCAATTATTTTAATCATTTATAACTTCATATTTGATTGGCAAATGTACCAAATCACAATTAGTTAAGCTTATCCGCTTTGGGCTCCCTGGTAGGGCAAAGCAGGTTTTTCAAATGTTTTTAAAGTTTGATAATAAATAAATATTGGGTTTGAAATAATACAATAATAACTTTTTATTTTGAAATTCAAAAACCCTGCTAAGAAATAAAACCGAAATTGTTGCGATAAAAATCCAAAAACTACAATTTTCGAGCGTTCTTGGAGGACCTACCCACTTTGAGCCACCCTCCTCTAAGCAGTAAAAACTTTAACAGCTTGCGTAATCTTGCTGATCCTACCTATTACAAAATGTAGCGGTCTGCTTCCGCTTACATTTCATCCGCGATCTCTCCGTTGCACAACTATATGTAGTAAAAAATCTTTAAAATAAACTCCACTAGAGCGAAAAAAGCAACCTATAGATACCACAACACTGTTCGTGACTTTCATCGTTGATCGAATGATTTGTAGAATGATCGGTTATAATTCTATTCTATTCTATTCAAGAGTCACAACTGACTACAACTGTATTTATGTCGAGGACTGCATACAAAGTGCCTTGCCTCCATTATTTT
Organism: Uloborus diversus; assembly: GCF_026930045.1. Classification (NCBI taxonomy): domain Eukaryota; kingdom Metazoa; phylum Arthropoda; class Arachnida; order Araneae; family Uloboridae; genus Uloborus; species Uloborus diversus. Next base: position 19,759,664 of record NC_072737.1, on the reverse strand, counting down.
ATATACCGATAGATGGCAGCACCATCACCGGATCGAACAGTTAATGAGAATTTAGAACTAGTTCAAGAGCTAATAGCTACCTGGTACTAGCACCCCCAGAGGTATCGTTTCACTTGGAGGACATTGAGACCACGAGCATATTTAACGTCGCCCAGTCCCCTTTAATGACGACGGTGGGTCTTCGACCAGCGGGGATCGAACCCGAGCCCCTCCGGCCCCGAGTCCAATGCCCTACCGATCAGGCTACCACGGCCCAATGATCGGTTATAAAGTGAGTGCTTTTGATAGTGGAATGGTTTCCAGATGCAGGAAAGCTTTTGACATGTCGTAATAGTGATGAATGATAATTAATCGAACGATCAAACAAATGAATTAGCTTCTGCTGATACACTCTATCCAATTATTCGCCAGTTAAATGAGTCAAAATAATGATGCGGAAATAGATCTGTCGATTTTAAAATCGCAGAAAACAACACTCGGTTTGTAAATATGTCATGAAGACTAGGCTGCCGTGGGCAGGTAAAGGGCAGTAACTGCAAATTTTTCTTTTTTTTTTTTTGCATTTTTGTCATCTATTACACGTTAGCTTTATTATGCACTAATGGCACCCGCACGGCTTTGCCCGTAATAGAAAATTAAAAGGTCTTTTGGTTCGCCTATATATTTACAAATAATGTATGATGCATTTCTCACCAATTGGCTTGCCCATGTTACGGTTCCACGTTGTGATAACTTGGTCATTTCCTTGTCCATTTTATGATAATTTTGCTCGGGAAAATGTTCTTAAAATTGGAATGTAAAAAGAACAAAATCGAATTTTCAAAAAATCGCTTCGATATGCACACCCCCATGCTACAAACCAACTTTGTGCCAAATTTCATGAAAATCGGCCGAACGGTCCAGGCGCTATGCGCGTCACAGAGATCCAGACATCCTGACAGAGAGACTTTGAGCTTTATGAAGTTACTAGTGGTAACCGCACGGCTTTGCCCGTGATAGAAAATTAAAAGGTCTTTTGGTTCGCCTGTATATTTACAAATAATGTATGGTGAATCTTCTCGTCAATTGGCCCATGTACCTATGTTACGGTTCCACGTTATGATAATTTCGTATCTCGCCAATTGGCTTGTGCCCATGTTACGGTTCCCTGTTATGATAATTTCGTAATTTACGCGTCCATCTTATGATATTTTTGTTCTTAAAATTGGAATAGAAAAAGAACCACATGGAATTTTCGAAAAATCGCTTCGAGGTGCACACCCCCATGCTACAAACTAACTTAGTGCCAAATTTCATGAAAATCGGCCCAACGGTCCAGGCCCTATGCGCGTCACAGAGATCCAGACATCCTCCGGACAGAAAGACTTTCAGCTTCATTATTAGTAAAGATAAAGATAAAGAAGATTAGTAAGGAAAAAGATGCTTGTGTGTGTGCTTATTCGGTTTACGCCAAAAAAGGAGCAAAAAAAAAAAAAAAAAAAAACGTCTAATTCCAACATTTCCGTCTCGTTGTATTGAATCCGAGACACATTTCTTCAAATATCTCAATTGAAGTAAACTCATTTCTGCAGATACTGCCGTTTACCTGCCCACGGCAGTAGGGCTCTTAACACTTTTTTTGTCAAGAATGAAGTGATGCATCTAGATTTAGACGATCAGTTTTTTCATTAGTTTGACTTTTTGAGCAATCAAGAGTGCTTAAAGTTTTCACTTATTTTGTTCCTCACCCTCTCGACCTTACACGATCCTCATGGGACATCTCGCATCCAGCCCCTTTCACTGGTTTGAATTTTGACATCTTGAATTCAAATCAAATGTTTTGCAATTATAATCGCGATAGGAGCCATTTTTAGAAACGAGTAAGTTCATGCTGTAATTCGTAATTGAGAAAAACACAATTTATTTTCAATACATCAAAATTCAAATTTTAATGCCACGGACTGGATGCTTAAGGCTGAAGTTACTTTTTACTTCCTTTTACAAAAAAGGAAGTATTGTATTCGCGAAAAAAAAATTCACTCAAAAATCGACCTTAATTTCCATTTTACTCACCCCCGAATAAATATTTAGTTGTTTTTTTTTTTTTTTTCGACTCGACCACACGTGGACAGTTCCTAAGAACGTCTAAATACGCGAAATATCCATTTTGACGATTACCCGAGTTAATTACAACGAGTTTTCTCGTCACGTCCGTATGTGCGTTTGTGCATATGTATCTCGTATAACTCAAAAACAGTATGTTCTGGAAAGTTGAAATTTAGTACGTAGACTGCTAGTGCGGTCTAGTTGTGCACCTTCCCTTTTGGTTGCATTCGCATGTTCCTAAGGGGGTCTTTTACACCTTTTTTGGGGGGAAATCATTGTTAATTTCAATGCTCGTGACGTCTGTGTGTATACTCCTGTTCGTGAAAATTGCAACACCATGAAGGTGGCATCATAGTTGAATACAATTTAATACACAGTTGAGTGGTAATGGTACAAATAAATGATCACATTTTCAAACGAAACAAACAATAAAAAGAGATAGAAATTAGTATTTTGTGTGGCCACCACGCGCCGGAATAAGAGCTGCTATACGACTCGGCATGGAGTGAAACAAAGTTTGAATATCTGCCTGCGGAAGAGTATTCCATATTGTTTGTATGCGCAACCAAAGTTCGTCTGTCGAAGCAACAGGACGAGTATCACGAGCGAGACGCCGCCCAACGATCGGTGACATATCCGGGGAATATGCAGGCCAAGGAAGAAGCTGTACCAGCTGCAAGTCAAGGTAGGATTTGACAGTCCTGGCGATATGTGGACGGGCATTATCCTGCTCTAATACAGCTCCTGGCAATCCTTGCAGGAAAGGAATAGCTTGGGGCTGTAAAACTTCGGTTAAGTATCGGGTACTGTTCAAATTGTCCACAATTCGTAGCAATTGTTATCGTCCATGATATGCCATGGCACCCCAGACCATAACTCCGGGTGTGCGTCCACTGCGGCGTTCGATAATGCACTCCGGAATGTGCCGTTCACCGGCATAGCGCCTGAGACGAATTCGGCCACCATGGTGCCACAAATTGAAGCGGGATTCGTCAGAAAAGACGACCTGCTGCCAATCAGCACGCCAGCTCCTATGCACATTGGCCCATTGTAGCCGCAGGCGGCGATGGTTTTGCGTGAGAGGAATCCTGTATAAAGGAATCCTTGCGCGCAGCCCACTCTGCAGCAGACGTCTCCGAATGGATGAAGCATAAAATGAAACACCTGTAGCTGTTAACCAATGTGCTGCCAATTGTCTAGAAGAAGCTGTGAGGTCCGTCAGCGCCATACGCACCAGGTGTCTGTCATCGCGAGCTGACGTCACATTTCGGGGTCCACTCCCGGATTTCCGAGCTGTCCGACCCTCGTCCGTCCACTGCTTCCAAACACGCATGATTGTGCTGCTGTTACGCTGCACACAAGCGGCTACTGCACGATAAGACAATCCAGCTTCACTAAGGCCAACGAATCTGCCCCGTTCAAACTCCGAAATTTGCTCAAATTTCGCTTTCTTTCGTCGAAGAGGCGTAGCAAAAATTCAGTTTACGTTTACTCTAGCATATAACCACCGATAATCATACACGTTTCAATACAGCCGTCTATTTACATTCGGTTCGATCCGCCGTTTAGAGGGCGCTGCTCAGCATACGCATGCGCTACCGGTCTGCAATTCTAATCATTTGCATATCATGCCCTACTTTACATTTCCTGCAGTTTTCAGCTCTCTCGCTTAAGTCTTTCATGCTGTTGCAATTTTCACAAACAGGAGTGCAGTGTACGTATGTGCGTACGTGCGTATGTATGTCGCATAACTCAAGAACGGAATGTCCTAGAAAGTTGAAATTTGGTATGTAGACTCCTAGTAGGATCTAGTAGTGCAGCTCCCCTTTTGGTTGCATTCGGGTGCTTTTAAAGGGGTCTTTTGCCCCTTTTTGGGGGGAAATCATTGTTAATTTCGATGTAAACTTAGGTGGTGTTATAATTTGGTGGACACTTGGCGATATATCGCCTGTCTTTTGGTCGCCATGTTTTGTCGCCAAGTTGGCGACAAATTTGGCGATTTTTTTCCTTTTTTTAAAATCTGGTTTCAATTTGACCACTGTTGGTGATATTTAGATAGTAAACTATTGAATCACATTAAAACTGCTAATAATGAGAAAATAAATTGGACTAAAAAAAAGTCATGTGATGCACACATCAGCTGGTTTCTCTTTTGCTTCCTCTCCCCCTCCCCCCCCCCCTCCTTTTTTTTATGCTGCCGCTAAAAATCTTATGGCTTTTAGCTGTCTTTTTATCACCGCCCGCCCCCCACTTTTCAGTTTCAATCGCCGCCTCTGGCTCTTCTTGATCGCTGGTCGCGCCAGATTGGATTAGCCTCATCAAGCAGGGCCTGAATGATGAATTTTAGGACAGTAGGTCCGGCACATATGCCCTTGAACAGCACAAAACGACGAAAATGCTGTAGAGGTGAAACCACTGAACTTTTCTGTTATTACATATGTTACAGGTTAATGCGCAATGAGGATAGAAACTTCCTAAACGTAATGCCTAGATAGCAAAGAATAGCTGTTTTGATGTTAAAAGCCACATTGTTTTTCACTTCATATGTCTTTCTTAATTTCAAACACCATTTCAAACGAATGGGGTTGTTTCCTTCAGTCGAAAGAAGTACTTCTAGTCACTGAAATTGATAGTATAAGCAAAAAAAATAACATGGACCCAGAAAATTATTTCATTTTCCCAACTGTTATTTTTTAATTAATTTTTTAAAGTGTCCGATTTTTCAAACGAGGCGTGGTCTTGATGACATCCCAAATGATGCTCTTTGGCGCAACTTTCTATCGCGTTTCCACGTTATGATAATCAAGAAGCGAATTAAAATTGCGCTCTATGCTTGCTATCAACCCTATCGTTGCCAATACACGTGAGTAAAGATGCGAATTAATATTTTGCTCTGTGAATGGCAACTCAGAATGGCATTTCATCATTTGTGATGTCATCGGCAAGAAATGTAAACAATGAAAGCGCACCGATTTAAGTAATTTTTTAAAAACATTAAACTTAAACAAGTTATTTAAAAAATAGTTAGATCCTATGCTTTTAAGAATGTTCTTTCAGAAAAAAAATACTTTTAAAATTTTGGAAACGACCCCATTATACTGCCGTTCTAACTCGTATCTGCATCTGCGCTCAAAATGAGAAAATGCCAAAAGTTGTGTGCTTCATGAGTTTGATACGGATGCAACTTTTTCAGATTTTTTAAAAAAATATTTCCTATTCACAAATGACCATAAAACATTGTATTTAGGTAAATTATGTGACAAAGAATAACTTGGGGACCGTAACTCAATTTTGATAAAAAGTGCAGACATGACTTTTGTGCTTAGCACGGCAGTGTAGCCATATTTTCGTACAATTTTTATATGGTCTGCAGAACCGTCATTTGGACGATCAAGGGGCAGGATTTTAGATCCATAATGTATTTATGCATTTTGTTGTCTTTTCTCTATAAAATGATTCTTTGCCCCCTCCCCCCCTCCCGGCAATTATTTAAAATGACGGGCTGATTCTTTTTTTTTTTTTTTTTGGAGGCACCTGGCGCTAGGAGGCCCTTAAGCCCCTAAGCCTAATGGTAAATCAGGGCCTGTTACCCATAGATCTTTACAACGAAATTCAGTTACATTATCATTTAAAAATACAAAATAAATGGATCACTGAAAAAGTGTTTAACTTATTTAGGGGAAGAAACATGAAATTCTATTCTTTCTTTTTTTTTCTTTCATCAGTTACAAAAGCGGTCTTAGAAACACACACAAAACTCTGAAAATAAGATGAAAATAATAACTTGACTTCACTACTAATCACACTAATAAGAGAACGTAAGACATTGAACTAATCGAATTGTACCGTCTGTCACATCAATGTGGAACCCTCGTGCGTCCCTCGCATAATACGGAACTCGTATAACACGGTTTTGATATTACATGGCATAAATTTTGCGATTATAAGAACACGGATTCGATATCACACTACATGAAAGTTGAAGTTAATATTACACGGTTTTGATATAACGCGATTTTTTTTTTTTTTTTAAATGAATTTCATTTTTATTTCACTTAAAAAACGTTGAAAATTATATTAAGCTAAATTTCGCAAACGATAAATAAAAAAAAAATAGCAATAGAATAATGGGGTCGTTTTCGAAATTTTAAAAGTATTTTTTTCTGAAAGAGCATGCTTTTAAGCATGCTCTTATCGCTTAATCGTACATAGGATCCGACCATTTTTTAAATAATTTGTTTAAGTTTAATATTTTTAATAAATTACTGAAATCTGTGCGATTTTATTGTTTACGCTTCTGTCGTGTGACATCACAAATGATGAACTGCCATTCTCTGTTGCCAATCACAGAGCAAAATATTTAATTCACATCTTTCCTCACGTGTATTGGCAACGATATGGTTGATAGCAAGCGTAGAGCGCAATTTTAATTCGCTTGTTGATTATCATAACGTGGAACCGTGGTAGAAAGACGCGCCAAAATGCATCATTTGTGACGTCATAAGGATCACGCCTTATTTTCAAAATCGGACACTTTAAAAAATTAATTAAAAAATAACTGTTGGGAAAATGAAAGTATTTTCTGGGTCCATGTTATTTTTTTAACTTATTCTATCAATTTCAGTGACTAAAAGTAGTACTTTTGACTGAAGGAAACCACGACATTCTATTAATTTTATTTTATACATACATTTTTTTCGTTGCTGTTGCTCAGACGACTTTTATTGCTGCAGAAAATCTCTAATTTTCTTTTTCACAGTATGCGTTTTGTTCTTTGTAAATGAATTTGATTAAAGTTTCTTCTTTTTTCTTTCTATGAATGCAAACAGCGGGTTTTGTAAATTTTATTAGAACGAAGTTTCAGTTATGATAAAACTTGACACCCTAAGACGTGACTCCTATATAACACGATATACATTGCCTTGATCTACAATAATATCCAAGTTTCGCATAAGACAACTTCGATATACTGTGGCTCCTAAAAGTGTTCGTACACCTACGACTTTCAATGAAATAGGGCCCTATCTATTGGTTAGAATTAATATTTCGAAATAGGTATTTAATTATAAGATCCATAATCAATTTTCAACAAAACTACATGAAATTTTTTAAAAATTTATTAAAACTTAATTTTTTAAAAATTAAAAACCAAAAAGTGCCGGAAATTTTATCTCACAAAAGTCTTTGTACACTTTAAAAAATATCTATATATTATTGAATAATATAACTTTTTATTAAGTTATTATTTAGTAGAATATCATGCAGTATCAACAACACCTTTTAAACGTCTGGGAATAGATTTCATTCTTTTTTCTTTCTTTTTTTTGCGTAATTTCTGAGTAAGTGTTCAACCACCACTTCGAGTCTTATTGTTACTAGCTCTATTTTCGTTTCAAAGCCGTATTTTCGTAATCTAGCCTCCAGATATCTCTAAATATGTTACATTAAGTTCAAATCTGGAGGTTGAAGGGGTATTTTCTAAACTTTAGGATCATTTTTGAGGCACTAGACGCAAACGTTGAAAATCGTGTGCTTCTTATCGTTGTCTTGATAAAAAACAAAGTTGTTTCCGATAACCAAATTTTTGGCTAATAGTTTAAAATTGGTTTTTTAAATATTTAAATGAACAGCATGATTCATTATTTCATCGAAAAATTCCAAACTACCAAGTCCTGATGCTGATATGCACCCTCACACGAAAACGCCTCCACCGTCCTGATTAACTGGTTCAACTAAGTTCTTAAGATTAGGTTCTTAATTTTTTCTTCTATTTACAATTGTACAAAAATTTGACCAAAAATGTTGAATTTATTTTTATCTGTAAGTAAGACGTAATTTCAAAACGTTTTGAGCTTTTTTATCATTGATTTTGCAACGAAAAGCGTAAGCTTTCTATGTTTCGCACGGTCAAGAAAATTGCTGCGGGAAGAGGCCCCAGTTAATCCAGCTAATCAGAGAACTTGACAAACAACTTTAGGTTAAAATTAAACGTAAAAATTTTCATTTAACTCTGCAGAAACTTTTACAGCACTCAAATGTGTCTTTTTTTATAATTTTTTTTAACTAAATCTACGATCACGCTTTCACAACTTTGCCGGTTGACCTTTTCTTACCTTGTTTTCGGTCCGATTCTTTTCTTTACAGCATTTTATCAAGCACTTTACTATAGAATGGAATAAATTAACTAATTTAGAGAAATTTCAAACCAATTTACCGCTACTGTGGGGAAAAAATTCAAATTTCGAATGGTGTTTGTGGTTTTTTACGAATACCCGCCATTTTAAAGTAATAAGCACAGTATTAAGGAATAAAAAAACAAAAAATTAAAGGCAAATGAGTTTTAAGGGTCAATACAATGCAAAAATAATAAAAAAAAAACGACATATGATAATTTTAATCATGAATTTATTCGAAAATATGTGAGTGTACGATGACTTTTGTAGCATATTATTTCTCTGTCTCTTCGTTTTTTGGCCCATTTCAAAAAGAAGATCCATCAATATTTTTAAAAGAATACAGGGTTTTATTTAGAATGACATAGGAATGGTGTGAAAAAAAATTGGACTTTATATTCGAATTCAGTTTTGCGTTATTTTGGTTTTACTAAAAAATTTCAAAGTGTACGAAAACTTTTGGGAGCCACGGTATCTCGAAACGCGGTTTCGATACAACACGGTACAAATTACCCTGAATTATGTTATTTACATACATATACAAACTAAAATAATTATTTAAATAAACAAATAAGTTTCTTATAACACGGTTTCGACATAGCACGGTACGAATTAACCGTGTTATACTAGAGATACCTATATATTACTTTAGCGCAAACAAACTTTTAAAAAAATCAAGCGCAAATTGATAGTGATTCGTTCTTATCAACATGCGATTCAGAAGGACCAAAAACCTAAATTTGTTACTTCTTTGACAAAAATTAGTTCCGCAAATATTGGACAAACGTGTAAAACCCCTATTATTATTATTACTAGCTGCGTGCCCGGCGTTGCACGGGCTACCTAAAAAATGTAAGAGCAGTCCAGTTGATGCTTTTGTAGTACACTGACACTAGTTTCTAACGCGTTAAGGAATAAATAAATGCGTGTAAAGCAAGGTTTGCAAAACACCAGTAAAACATATTTTTGCCAAAACACCTCATCAACGTTAATAATTTTACCTGTTCATATTCGAGAAAAAAAAATGGCAACAGATCTTTCATCTCAATGATTTTCTTCACGCTATACATTTTAATAAAAGCATTGTTGCGGAAAGTTGAGATGAAGCACTGAATAATAATTTAAATGGAGGAAAGCCTTCGAAAAATAGGGATTTGATTTTGAAATCTAAGAGTCATAATAAATAGTTTTTAATTGATATCTCCGCTAATTATTATCGGAGGATTATGTTAAATAGCCAAACATGAAGACGGGAGGATTACGAATCCATCGATACCTGGTTCGATGGTCAGTTCACTGTCGTTCGGGAGAAGAAGCTTGGACATAGATAGATAGATAGATAGATACTCAGATTTTATATGTATAAGATTATTATTATTCACAAATTGAACTGCTTTTTGCACGTTCGAATTTAAAACGTTGGAACCTACAGTATGCTTCTCTGGCATACTGTAGAGTTAGAATTTTACTTGTGGCTTTAAATGAAATGTTGTTTTTACATCGCGATTCCTTTTTTAACAGCCATTCAAACCACTTTTTTATATCATGACCAGTTTTCTGCAACATAAAGATTCATTTAAATGTCTCACTTATTATTTGCAACTTTTTTTTCATATACTACTTCAAGAGAGAGAACTATTTCATTCGCAACTTCAACAAACTATAGGGGCGCTGCAGCCACTGTCTAATGGCGGATGAAAAAGGTAAACAAGCAAATGCCGTAACTTATAACTTGCTTTGACGCTTAGTGAATGGCAGTAATTTTTCATCGTATTTGTGGGAAGCTTTCTTTTCTATTCTTCTGAAATTACATTACACCGCAAACTGTCTGAAGCCTGCAATTTACCCCCAAAGAAAACACGTGGAATGGAATGTTTTACCCCTTTCTTTAGTATTATTAATCACCGCAAGGTAGCGTATTCGAGCTCTGGATTTGCGAATTACTGTTGTCAACTAAGTTTAAAATTGCAGCCGAAGATTTCATGCGATAATAACATGAACCTTTTTACACGAACAAAAACTTGTTCGCGCTTATTTGAAACATATTCTTCAGAACGTTTACAATCAGAATAATTGCAATCAGAAATAGTAATGATTGTCAAATTTTAAAAACGACAAATTTTGGTGCGTTTTATAATTTTGTAATATTGTGTACACTTGCATTAACTAAATCTGAGAACGTTTGCCTTTCGTCGATATTTCCAGTTTACAGACGATGAAATTTAATTCAATTTTAGACATCCTTAGGATTAAATTCAGTTTTAACTCGATAATAGCGTCACCCAAATATAATTCTTAACTTCAAAGTTTCTCTATTTAGCAACAATTAATCTATTTGAACAAAATATAGTTTTCCAGGATATTCATCAACATGTTTTTCAAATCTGATTAAACAGTTCTACTAATTCTACAAAACAATTTCGCATTTTTATCCACTAAATTTAACTGACGGATATCAAAATCTGAAATGATAGCTCTAGTATTTAAACTATATCATTTGATCTTTCAAAAACTCTCTTACGTGTAAATAGTAAATATTTTTGTAGTCATTTGCGATAAAATAAACAGTCAAAATTCACTTACCGACTTCTTTGTGCTTGAAGTTTTTCATAAACCATTCTTGTTAAACAACTGCCAATAGTTGAAATTTTAATCACAAACACGAACAATTGGGACGATATTCTTACTAGTGGCACTATGGACTCTTTAAAAACAAGCAAATTCATTTCATCACAGCTCAATTGAAATTGTGTCTAGCACATTATGAAGAAAAAAAAGACTTAGTTTTTTTTCGCTACAACAGCGCCGTCTTTCGGACAAAATACTTATATATAGTCAGTACATTGGCTCAATACTTAGATTTTTTTTTTTCCTTTTTGTACTACTTCAAGACAGGGGTGCCCACAGGGGGAATTATAACGCAAGTTGTGGCATCAAAGGGGGGGGGGGGGTAATTTTTCCATTTATTCATTTGAATTTATTTATTGATTCATATTTAATTTAAATTATTTATTTCATGTTATTGTTTTCTGTTTATATTTTATTTCATTTGTTTATTTAGTTTATGTGTGTGTGTATGTCATTGGCGTAGTACAGAACTTTTCTAATAAAATAATAATAATAATAATTAAAAATAAATAAATAAAAATATTTAAAAAAAAAAGAAAGCTAAAAAATTAAAAAAATGAAAAAAGGGAAAGAGGGTTGAGAAAAATGGAGCGGGGGGAGGGATTTGCGTCATTGAACTTGGGGGAGTTTGGCACCCGTTTCAAGATCTGTAAAACACACAATGTGCACTATTTGTCCAGAACTTATCGTGCTTAGTACCTTTGGTGCTAGTAGATTAGTGACCGACTTCAGAATAAAAATCAGGGAATGAGCAACTGTGGTAGTAAAATACTGAGGAAAATGCAAGCGATGACTCTCCACATTGACCAAGATCTGTGGACCCGAAGAAAGGGGGGTGGGGGAGAACGCTTGTAGAACTTGACGCAATTTATTTCTGATTATTGTTATATCCAGAGCTGCCAACTTTTGAAAATCCGAAATCGTAGCAGCATTTTGCAGGGGGGAGGGGGGGGCCGCTGCCGCAGATTTACACAGTGATGAATTGTCGACAGTATAAAGAACAAAAACAATGATATCAAACAAATTTCAAATATGATAGAGAAAATATTAACACGGAATTTAAAAAAAAAATTTCTTCTCGGAATTATTGGCAGTTCTTCCGCTTTTTTTTGCCGAAGATTCAACCACTGGATCAGCGTCGTGATCTAAGAACCAATACATCTTTACACCACGCAACTTTTGAAGAGGGATGCTTGTTGCGTAGAGACCGTCAGCAGTCAGCACATGTGTAGACGTTCGATTTTCTGAACTTACCGGTTTAGTTTTCATGCTGTTTTTTTTTTTTTTTTTCTCCCTTCTTGCTTTCTTGGGGTTATAAATTAGAAAAACAGAAAATCGTAATTTTTGGACCCGCTTTCGTAGCATCGTAGTTAAAAGCTGTAATTCGTAGAAACTACGATTTTTTTCTTAGCAGTTGGCAGCTCTGGTTATATCTATTATAGTGATTGTAATACGTTGAGGTTAGAATGAGATTGGTATAATACTCTAATCATCAGCGATATCATTCTAACGAGTAAAAGAAGGTTTTGTAAAAAGAATCAAGAGTGGAGTATGTAAACTAGTAATTTCAAAAACAGATTTGTAATTAAAGTCAGATACTTTTTTTTCTTTCTTATGAATCAACTTATATCAAGAGTTACTTGTAAACTGTTTTTAAGTAGCTTTAAAAGAACTACACAGGTTTCTACATTTACGATGGATTTACTTAAAGAAAGTCAAATACAAACCCCTCTGGAGTGGACATTGACGGGACAAACCTTTTCTTCGGAAAAACAGGGGTGCCCGCTAGAGATGAGTTCGGGCTCATTTTTGAGAGCACGAGCCCGAGTGGAATAGTCTCGGACCAAAATCCGAGCCCGCCCGAACCCGAAGGAAACTTGTATTAAAAACATTCTACAGTCTGACATAGGGCCGTGGTAGCCTGATCGGTAGGGCATTGGACTCGGGGTCGGAGGGGCTCGGGTTCGATCCCCGCTGGTCGAAGACCCACCGTCGTCATTAAAGGGGACTGGGCGACGTTAAATATGCTCGTGGTCTCAATGTCCTCCAAGTGAAACGATACCTCTGGGGGTGCTAGTTCCAGGTAGCTATTAGCTCTTGGACTAGTTCTAAATTCTCATTAACTGTTCGATCCGGTGATGGTGCTGCCATCTATCGGTGTATAAAATAATGGAGGCAAGGCACTTTGTATGCAGTCCTCGACATAAATACAGTTGTAGTCAGTTGTGACTCTTGAATAGAATAGAATAGAACAGTCTGACATGATTTAATGAGATGTTAATCTCAGCAGTTGTTTTGCAATAACTAAATATATGGGTACTTGTATTGCAACTGCGATTGGTTCTTTTTTTTTATCTCTCTGTCAATGAAAAATGTTGTTGAATATTCTTCATTGACAGAAGTTTCTAAATTTTCTCAAAATGCTCCACTTCAAATGCATTACTGTGTGACATATTGCAATAGTAATTAAAAAAAATCATATTATAAATTAAGCGTTAATTTATTTATTTATTTATTTGTTTATTTATTTATTTATTTGGTTAAATTTTCACATTGATTGAAATGTTCGCTTCTTTTTCTCACAGCATGATAATGTTTTTTTTTTTTTGCTTTGAATTTGTTTGGAGATAGACGATTGAATATCTTAGCTTGCGTCCGAGCCCGCGCGATCCCGAAATCTATCTTCGGTTGTAGAGCCCGAGCCCGCTTCGTGCCAGGGCTCGGGCTGTCGGGCCTGGGCTGAGCCCGTCTCATCTCTAGTGCCCACAGGACAATGGTTTTTTAATTATATTTATTTATTTTATTGGCGAATGGGCTGGATTCGGAAACAGAACACTTTATTTTATAATGCGTAGGATCAGCGACAATGAGAGAGCAGCAAAACTTCAGTGCTTGCGCGTTCCCGCTGATTCTATCTTTAACAAAATGAAGTTTTCCCTTTTCGCTTCCAGTTCTTCCCCCCTCTTTCCACAGCACAACTACATCTCCAAGCGTCAGGTTGCTTAGCTTACCTCCGCCCAGAGGTGCCCATCCCCCCAAGTTCATTGGCCCAAATTCCCCCTCCCTCCAAAAAAAAGTCAACCCTCTTTCCCTTTTTTTTATTTTTTTAAAAATATTTTTTATTTATTTATTTTTATAAAAATTATTATTTTATTAGAAAAGTTCTGTGCTACGCCAATGACTTACACACACCCAAACTAAATAAATAAATGAAATAAAATATAAACAGAATAAAATAAAACAAAAGAAAATTAAAAATAAATCAATTGATAAATTCAAATTAAAAAATAAAATTAATTAAAAATACCCCCCCCCCCCCCCCCCCCCGTAGTTTTTTTTTTTTTTTTTGATAGCGCAACTTGCGCCATAATCCACTCCTGTGGGCACCCCTGCCTCCGCCAACCGAGTTTAAACTCACTCAATGCACAATAATTGTCAATAATTATAAGAATCATTCACTCTATTCTTTTTTTATAAAAAATAACCATTTATTATAAATATAAATTCTGAATCACGAAGACGTTGATGCATCCCCCATAAAGTCTTTGGCGTAACGAAGCACTTTTTACTGCCGACATCCATGATCATTTTAGCTTTGCTGATCCCAACAGCGAGTTGAGTTGTCATGTGGGAGAAAAAGGTGAGGCTGATCTTTCACTTTTTCTTCCTCGACATCCAGAAGTAAGCGCCCAGCGTCAAGAGCACAATGCCAGCCAGTGCCGCACCCACTGCTATGGGTATCAGATCGCTTTTTTCTGTAAAGATGCAGAAAGAAAATTTAATGGGGGTGCATTGAGGTGGTTCAAAAATACATGTTAAAAAAATGTTTCTCCTCGATAACAGGACAAACCCTCAATATTTTTAGACTTGTGGGCAGCAATATACTGGAAGAATTTCAGCTTCCTATTTCAACTGAAAGAGGGTGCTCAGCCCCTCCCTCAAACTGCATAAGTATGGGGAGGGGAGTTAAAAAAATACATTGAACTGAAAAAACAATGCTACATATTATAATATACACGAGTAATATGCATAATGCATAGCAATAAAATAAGTATTTACAAAATTAACAGCTGGGGAAATTAAATGTTTTTAATTTGTGACATTTTCTATGCTACGGCTAATGTTAAATTGAGGGATCATTGAGCACCCTCTTAAAATTTGAGTACGAAGCTAAGACTTTTACAGCATAATTCTATTAATAAGTCTAAAAAAAAAAAAAAAAATTAGGGGGTGTCCTGGACTCTAGCTGAAAAAATGTTTTTTTGAACCACCCTAGGGTGCATCCTTCAGTCAAAAGTATCACTTTGGGTCACTGAAATTGATACAATTAGCCAAAAAATTAATTAATTAATTATTTAATTAACTAACTAACTAAATAATAATAATAATAATAATAAATAAATAAATAAATAAATAAATAAACAAATAATAACAATAATAAATAAATAACATAAAGCTAGAAAATACTTTTATTTTCCCAACATTTAACATTTACTTAATTTTTTAAAATGTCAGATTTCTAAAGACGTGTGTGACGTCATCTTTTAGAAACATGGAGCAAGCAACTGTAGAGCATAGAAATTCGAAAAAAAAAAGAAAGAAAAAGAAAGAGTGAAAAGCGTGACGTAACATGTGACGTCACAAGTGAGTCACATGAAAGTTGTGACGTCACAAGTGAGGACAGAAGCTTGTGTGAAAGAGAGCCGATTCAAGAAGTGAGCTTGAATCGGAGTGCGTGGTTGTCTTTCCTGGCAAGCTATCGCCTTTTGGTGATTTTTCACTGCGAGCAATTATTAGAGGAACGAGAATTTATATTTGATAGTTAAAAAAATATTCATTTGGCGAAGTTTGGTATTGTTCAAAGGTTTTCTTCTGGTAACCTTAGCGACTTGTTCACCTGTGACGTCAGCAGCGAAAATGAAAACAGCGACTGAACGCCCTTGAAGATATTTTTTAAAGAGACAATATAGGTAAAAATTACGAAACAAAGTACCTCAAACCACGTTTTCGACTATGCTCTTTCAAAACAAATATTTTTGAAAAATGAGAAATAACCCAACCATAAAAACAACTAGGTAACAGTAGGTAGAAATGGAAAAGATATCATTTACGTCGCCGCCATGTTTGCTCGTCCTGTTTCAATTTCGTATTTTAATTTAAGTCTTATTGTGTTATTTATCCTTTCCTCATCTTATCTGTTACTGGGTATCATCAGAGTTGTCGGTGTCTGTTACTGGGGGCCGGACCTTTTTTCGAAATTGAGCGAATAAAACTAGAATGAACTCATTCAGAGGATCCAGAAGCAGCCAAACCTTAGATGAGATGTAGTTGCACGAAAGGAAAATAGTTTTAAAAGTCTAAATATATTAAAAGACTGAGTTAATCCGAGAGCGATGTCTTAAGCATGTGTCTGACTGATGCCGTTATCCTATACAATAAAAAATGTTATTCGAAAAATGTATTCGTTTGTATCTAGTTAAAGTTTGTGCAGTCAAGGAATACAGAACTTTTTAAAGTTTTTTTTTTTCTTTCCTTTCTTTCTTTTTTTTCTGAGACACTTTTTCTTTTTCGTTTTTTTCTTCTTTTTTTTTCGAATTTCTTTGCTCAACAGTTGCTTGCTCCATGTTTCTAAAAGATATAACTTTGCGTACATTTTAGTCTATCTTTTAAGATTTTTTATTCATAGGAAATATGATACAAAAGGAACACTAATAAATCTAATATATTAAAAGTTAATGTGTAATACACGAAGCAATTATCAAAAATTTATAAACAATTTATTTTAAGGCTTACTAAATGAAAATGAAAAAAACATATCTTTACTAATATTATAAAGAGAGAGGGCGGATTTTTGTGTGTTTATATGTTCGAGGTAACCTCCGGAACCACTGCACCTATTTGAAAAAAATTTTCATTATATGAAAGGTACTTTCTTACTGAGTAACATAGGCTATAATTCGAAAAAAATCCGATAAATAGTTCTTTATTTAATTCAAATTTAGGCTCAAATTTCAATTAAATTGCCTATTATTGGCTATTAAAGGGGTGAAAAATTACTTGCACATATTCATATTATATATCGTTAAAAAGGGTAGAATTTTCTGCGTTCTAAACAATTTATTTCAATGCTCTAACTTAACTACGGTGGGAGTAATTTGCGTTTTTAGCTCGAACCTTTTTAGGCTTAGCAGAAATTTATGCACTACTTTCTTCATTAAATCTATCAATAAAAAGTGAAGGAATTGTCCCACAGTTTTCTTTTTGACAGCATTGGAAAAAGCGAGATTTTTTACTACAGATCTCTCTCGTTGGTCGAAAAAATTAGCTTCTATCTTCAAAGGAAAAAAGTTACAAGCGTATTTAAATCAATTTCGAAATATGTCATTTTGATTCAGGTTGTCAACCATTTTATTTTCACGTTTCCATGGTTACGCTTTTTTGAATCCATCTTTCGCATTTTAATTTCAAAAAAGTATTTTAATATCTGTCGTCATTGTTTGGAAGGGTGTTTTTTTTTCTTCTTTTATTTAAGTTATTCTTTAAGTTATTAAGTCATTCTTTTAATTAATTGTTGAATATATGTCACTTGACACAATTTTTGTTCTCAAGGTAGACCGGACAAAGCCGGGCTACCTTGCTCTTAATATATAAAGCTTAAAGCTTATACATTAAGATTTGAAAGCTACTGTTTATGTGATTTTATACCTTTTTGTTTGTTTGGCGAAACATTTATCATTGCCAAAGAAAAAACATCCGCTTCACTCGCAAAAGGGCTGGGTTCCGGTAGCGTGGTCGCTTGGCACGTTAGGCGTTGAGCAGGTTCAGTCTAGGATTATTGTTTTAAGGCAGCCGTTAATGTAATTCATTGTTTTGGCGATTTGTTTTGAAAGAAAAGAAACTTTTAATTTGTTTTTATCTGAGTGAAATGTACGACATTTTCTTATTTTTTTCTGACGATAATTTTTGAATGTTCCACGGGATGTTTTTTTTTTTTTTTTTTTTTTCTCTCGTTAGACGGATGGATTATGATAGCGTGGTTACTGGGCAAGTTTGGCGATAAATAATAGAGCTGTGAATTATTTTTACATTTGAAAGATATTATTTGATGTCTTTTTTTGTTTATTTGGCGAAATATTTTAAATTTCAGTAAAAACCGCTTCACTCGCTAAATAGAGTTTTAAAGCAACTGTAAATCTAATTTAATGATTTGACGAAAAGTTTTAAATTCCAAAGAAACTTTTTTTTTTTTGAAAAGGTGTGTACGCATTTTATACAAAGAAAAATGATCATTTCACATCAGAGAGGGAGGGAGGGTCAATTTTTTTATTCAACGGACTTCCATTAAATTTTTATCACGGGCATCGCTGTGCGGGTACTGCTAGTTTCAAATAAATTCATTAAAACATCTTTGGTAAAAGAAATGCTTACGTTAGTTAAGATTTAAAGAAACAACCTCATATAAATAATAGCCAATGATCGAGTAACCCGCGAGTTTCGACAATGATATTCGCGCCACGGCATGATAATTTGATAACATGTTTTTGTAATGATTAAAATGCAGGGAAAGGCTGCATGTAACAAGGCTGAATTCGATCCGGTAACTTAACTATTTTACTGGTAAGATAGTCGTTTTAGGGGAATGAAGGTTAATCCACTGGAGTTAGGGTTAAAATTTCAAGTATCAAAATATCATCAAGCAGGCAATGGGGTCCGTTCCAAAATTTTAAAAGCATTTTTTTCTAAAGAGCATGCTTAAAAACATAGGATCTCACCATCTTTTAAATAATTTATTTATATAAGTTTAATATTTAAAAAAAAATTCTTCAATCGGAGCGCTTTCATTGTTTTACGCTTCTGCCATTGACATCACAAATGATGAAATGCCATTCTGTGTTGCCATTCACAGAGCAAAATAGTTAATTCGCATCTTTACTCACGTGTATTGGCAACGATATGGTTCATAGCAAGCGCAGAGCGCAATTTTAATTCGCTTGTTGATTATCATAACGTGGAAACGCGAAAGAAAGATGCGCCAAAGAGCATCATTTGTGACGTCATCAAGACCACGCCTTGTTTAAAAAAAAATCTGACATTTAAAATAATTAATTAAAAAATAACTGTTGGGAAAATAAAAGTATTTTCTGAATCCATGTTATTATTATTATTATTATTATTATTTTTGCTCATTCTATCAATTTCAGTGACTAAAAGTAGTACTTTTGACTGAAGTTAACCACCCCATTTTCACCCGTCATACCTTGACGGGCGACTTTCTAGTTATTCGTAATCACCGTACGTAACAGTTTAAAGTTGAGCATTATTAAAAACATTAACTGAAAAAATAAACAGCTAGGAGTGACATCCAATCCTAAAGAAATTGCCGAATAAAAAGAAAAAAAGAAAATATGTTTTATAATTTTTTTTAAAGTAATCTTTATCTTTACTAATAATAAAGCTGTGAAAGTCTCTCTGTTTGTCTGGATCTCTGTGACGCGCATAGCGCCTAGACCGTTCGACTGATTTTCATGACATTTGACACAGAATTAATTTATAGCATGCGGGTGTGCACCTTGAAGTGATTTTTCGAAAATTCGATTTTGTTCTCTTTCTATTCCAAGTTTAAGAACATTTTTCCGAGCAAATTATCACAACGTGGAAGAGTAAATTACCAAATTATCATGACGTGAAACCGTAACATGGGCAAGCAAATGAACATAGCAAATTGGCGAGAAATTCATCATCCATTATTTGTAAATATATAGGCGAACCAAATGACCTTTTAATTTTCTACTGCGAGCAAAGCCGTGCGGGTGCCTCTAGTTAATAATAAAGCTGAAGGTCTGTGTGTGTGTGTCCTGTGTCTCTAGATCTCTGTATCTCTTGACGGGCATAGCACCTAGACCGTTCGGCCGATTTTCATGAAGTTTAGCCAAAAGTTAATAGTCATAGAGATGAGCACCTCGAAGCGATTTTTTGAAAATTCGATTTTCTTCCTCTTCAATTCCAATTTCAAGAACATTTTACCGAGCGAATTACAAAAACGTGGACGAGTAAATTACCATAACATGGCATATTGTTGAGAACTTCACCATCCATTATTCGTAAATGTACAAGCGAATCAAATGACCTTTTAATTTTCTACCACGGGCAAAGTCGTGCAGATACCACTAGTTTATTAAAATAAAATTAAAGAAAAAATAAACAGGAGAGAAAGACAGACGCTATCAAGTCGTCTGCAAAGCACTAATGCCAAAGATAAAAAGTTGATTGTTCGATTATTATCTGTCTTGAGATAAAAAAAATGGCATTTGTTTGGAACTCAGAGAAGTAGCAACCTGTTCGTTGCAATCAGGATTGAAACCATGCCAATTAGAATCACGGTGCGTGTGTAGGAGTTTTAGAAACACTTCCTAAAATCTGTGACGCACAAATATTTGCACAGGGGGTGAAAGATAGGATTATTTGCGGTTACGAAAGGAGATGGTATTTAAAACTTGTATTGCGAGCATTTTCGATGCGGGTTTTTTCTTCTTGATTTTATTTATTTATTTCTTTGCTTATTCTTTATGTATATCTTCCTTATTTTTTTTTCTTGATTGGTTTTTTCACACGTTTACATCATATAAGGAATGTACAGGCGTACCTCGTATAGCAAATAATTCGTAATTCGTTCCGTGCAGTACCGAAACCGTGCTATACGAAACTGGCAGCTTATGACTTTTAAACTTATTTTTTACACTAACTAATCATGTACAGTAAATCTTGTGTAAGTTGACCACTCGCGGTGCAGTACTTTGGCGGTCAACTTAGACAGGTGGTCAACTTATAAAGGGGGTAATGTTTTTCTTTTTTTGTCATTTCTTGCACCATGTATTCATTTTTTGAGTAATTCCACCATATTCTTTCTGTTTAACTCACTTTCATTGTTTAGCATTATTGAAAGTGAAACAATAATTAAAAATACTAATCAAATAATTTTGTTGTTTTTTCCTTGTTTTTAACTATATTAGACACTGTAGTTTTAGAAATTCCATCTGTGCCGTCTAATTTTCTCTGGCTTTCTCCATTTTCAATTAATTTTAATATAATATTTTATACTTTTTTTAAATCTCAAGTTCAACTAACTTTCTTTTTCAAGCCTTTTTTGTACAACTTATAGCACAAAGAGCAATAAGCGCGACTCTCCCAGTTCATAAAGGCAAAATTAAAATGTCCTATCTCTTAATCCCTTGCACCAGAAACATGTAACTTTACTCATTAGCAGGCCCAGATCTGCGTACCCGCAGTGCGAGGACCCGCGTCCTTAAAGGGGCTAACGGCCCTACAAATTGAAGAAAAAATAGAAAAAAAACTAGCTTATTCACTTTACAATTAGACACTTCTGGTCACTAGGGAGGGGCCCTACATATTTTGTTGCAGGGGGACCCAAAATGTATAGATCCGGGCCTGCTTTTTTTTTAGCACAATTCCTGTTGTGCTACAAAATATTGCAACTGAAAGAAAAGACTTTGAACTTTTCTACTGACACCTATTTTCATTGAACAGAGTACAAAAAGCTATCTCAAATAGAACAACAAATGAAAAACAAGTTTGGAGAATAAAGATCAGCATAATATTTATGCTGCTGTTTAGTTAGTAAAATGCTAGTCTGTCATCGAAGCATTAAAAACAATTTTGGAAAGCTATCAAAAAAAAAAAAAAAAAAAAAGAAGAAAGAATAATAATAATAATAATAAATAAATAAATAAATAAATAAATAAATAATAAAACTAAATGATTTGCTGAAGAAAGTTTTAAAAAATAAACCAAGTGGTCAACTTACTAAGGGTTTTTTACAATACTCCAAACCAAATTTGGTGTACATTAGTGGTCAAGATAGACAGGTGGTCAAGATAGAGAGGTGGTCAAGTTACGGAGGTTTTCCTTCATTATATGAGATAAGACTGATTCCGTTCCTGACAAAAGCGGTCAACATAGACAGGTGGTCAACTTTTAAGGGTGGTCAACTTGACAGGTTTTACTGTACATAGTAAAAATCATGTCAATATGTATCGTGTTGTATCGAAACCGTGTTTCGTGTTATAGCGAAACCCTGCTATACGAGACTTAGAAATAATGTAAATCAAGGGATGTATACCGTGTTATATCAAAACCAAGTTTCATAAATTCGAAGTTAAAACTTATTAGAGTTATTATCAAGCATTAATAGAATGTATTAAGGGGTCATAGCACCTTTTAAACATTTTTTTAAAAGTAAATCCTATTTTTGTTGAAACCATAACATGCTTACTTATTTTGCAATCAATAATTCATTGAAAATTTTTTTCAATATTGCCTACTTTTTTTTTTAAATTAAAAAATTTTAGGAAATGTTCAACTTTTAAAAATTTCTAAGGTTTTTTTGTTTTTAAACTAATATTAAAAAAATTTTGCTAAACGATCACAATCATCATCTCTAAAAATCTGTTCATGCATTTGCTTTTGTGTTTATTAGAAAATTTTCTGTGATTAATTATGTAAAAAATCGTATTTATTTTTTAAAAAAAACTTGGTTTCTCAAGGTATAACATGATCAAAACAATTAAATTATAAAATGCTTATCCAATGCACAGTTTTGTTACATATACAGTGGTGGACAAAATTATAGACTCAGTTTTTTTTTCTTTTGTTTCAATTACAACATGAATCAATTTAAATTAATTTCATTGAAGTAAAGATGAATAGTTGAAGAAATAGTTCTAAAATTAGTACATCTTATCAATTAAATTAAAAAATTCATAAAATTAGAAAATTTGCAAATTTAATATTTTATCATTAAGTGAAACCTGGACAAAAGTTTAAACTCAGAGGTAAAAAATCCAGGATTATGAGAAAGTTTCGTTCCAAAATGTTAATTTAATGCCATAGAATGAATAAATGTTGCCATCAGTGATTGCTAAAAGTTTTGTTTTTGGAAATTAATGAGAAACATATAAATGCAACCGCTGGACAAAATTATAAACTGACTTTTTTTTCATTTTTTCAATCATAATTTAACTCAGTTAAAAAACTTTTTGTTCCAGTAAAGATAAATAACTGACTAAATAGTCCTAAATTCAGTATAACTCATAAACTTTATGAAATAAATAATTTAATTAAAAAAATCTCAACTTTAATATCTTTATAATACATGAAACCTGGACAAAAGTATCAACTCACAAAAGTAAGAAACTCTGAATTTTGGTAGAATTTTATTCAAATACTTAATCATTTAATGTCCAAAAATGAACCAACGCTGAATTACAAAATTAAACTTACAATACTGCATAAACACAATTATAAGCTAACAAATTTTTTTTTTTTTTTTGAGTTTAATTAAGTTACATTTGCAATTACTTCAGTAAAACAAAAGTATAGATTTAGGAAAATGTAATTTTGCTATTAACATGGATAAATTGAAAAAAAATCAATATTTGAAATGTTTTAAAAATTAACACTGCATTAAATCTAGCCATTAGTGTAAACTACAAACTTTTAAAAACGAGTTGGGCTCTCAGTTTTCTGAATTACCTCGAATATGCGAATGGGCATGTAGATTTCACAAGCGTTTCCAACAGCTGCAGTGGCATATGGTTCCATACTGAAAATATTGCCCTTTTTAATTCCTCTATGGTTTGGTACAGGTGCCGATCATGATAAACTTTGCGAACCGTGGTCCCCCAAAGATTTTCAATCGAATTAAGATCCGGACTACGAGCTGGCCATTTGGTAACTTTGATACCCCAGCGCTTGAACCATTCTTTTCTACTTCTCGCTGTGTGTACACTCGCGTTATCTTGCTGAAATAACCAGTTACCTCCAAGAATCAGATGAGCAAAAGGTATGAGATGATCTTCCAGTATTAATTGATAATCTTCAGCGTTCTATCTTCCATTAAGAAATGCCAATCCTACTTTACCATGCTGAGAGATTTATTTATCTTTACTGGAACAAAAATTTTTTTAACTAAATTAAATTATGATTGAAAAAATGAAAAAAAAAATGAGTTTATAATTTTGTCCAGCGATGCATTTATATGTTTCTCATAAATTTCCAAAAACAAAACTTTTAGCAATCACTGATGGCAACATTTATTCATTCTATGGCGTTAAATTAACATTTTCGAACGAAACTTTCTCGTAATCCTGGATTTTTTACCTTTGAGTTTAAACTTTTGTCCAGGTTTCACTTAATGATAAAATATTAAATTTGCAAATTTTCTAATTTTATGAATTTTTTAATTTAATTGATAAGATGTACTAATTTTAGAACTATTTCTTCAACTATTCATCTTTACTTCAATGAAAATAATTTAAACTGAGCCATGTTGTAATTGAAACAAAATAAAAAAAAAATGAGTCTATAATTTTGTCCACCACTGTATTATCCTAAATTCCATAATTTTTAGAGATAACCTTCGTGTTATATCAAACCCATGAAGAATTAAATTCAAGTAGCGTACCGTGTAGTATCGAAACCGTGCAATAATAACCGCAAATTTGGTACCGTGTAATATCAAAACCGTGTTGTACAAGTACTGTGTTACACGAGGGATGACTGTATAGGCTTTTATTGCTTAAGAGATTTAATTGTTTTATTAACTGTTCTTAATTTTATCAAATTCTAAAGAATGCTAAAAACAAATTATTTCGTCTTGAAAAATTAAGTTCAACTTGAACATTTGTTATCATACAACCTTTGACAATAAAGTTCGGGGAATAGACCTGTTATGTAAAATTAGATGAAAATTTCCCTACTGTCGTTCGAAATAATCACTTCTCATAATTATGCACCACTGAGATCTGCTATAGATGTCTTGTAAACTTTGCAAGATGTTTTCTTTTGGGATGAAGTTCAAAAGCCTTGTCACGTTGCGCCGAATGTCGGGAACATTGGCAAATCTATTTCCTTTAAAAGCGAGTTAGAGTTGTGGGAATAGGAAGAAGTCTGGAGGACTGAGATCTGGTGAACATGATGTATGTTTCTTTCGGAGTGTGGCCACGCGTCAAACAAAATTTGTTTCAATAGTGTTGCCAGTTCGGTCGTTCTGACTTTATTCACTGAACTTTATTGTCAGAGGTTGTAATATGGTAAAAATTACAAGGTTCAAATAATTCTAGTCAGAATGCCTAAAACTTGCTACAGAGTGAGAAACTCAAAATAGTTTTTAAAGCAAAATGCTTTTAAAAGGAAAAAGATCATTCAAAATTCATTGAAAAGAATGATAAAAAATAATTTTAAAAATCTATCAAACCAAAAAAAAATTATTATTAAAAAAAATTAAAAAAACAACTAAAAATTGAAAAAAGTGACAAAAAAAAATCACTTGAATTCGTTTCTGACGAATTGAAGTTTTTGCAACCAGAAAAATGCATATCATAACACAATTCTATGTCTAGGATAAAGAGAGAGGACCGCATTTCAGATCTTTACTAATAATAAAGCTGAAAGTCTCTCTGTCTGGATCTCTGTGACCCGCATATCGCCTAGACCGTTCGGCCGATTTTCATGAAATTTGGCACAACATTAGTTTGCACCATGGGGGTGCACCTCGAAGCGATTTTTCGAAAATTCGATTTTATTCTTTTTCTATTCCAGTTTTAAAAACATTTTACCGAGCAAATTATCATAACGTGGACGAGCAAATTACCATTTCGTGGACTAGCAAACTACCTTAACGTGTACGAGCAAACTACCATATGCGACCATGGGCGAGCAAAAGAACATAGCAAATTGGCGAGAAATTCATCATCTATTATTTGTAAATATACAGGCGAACCAAATGACCTTTTAATTTTTCAACTACGGGCAATGCCGTGCTGGTACCACTAGTATTAACATATAAATCAAGGTTGTGTGATTATTTTCGTAGAAATTTTTCTCTGAAACGGAAAAAGGACCTCGTGCCCCGTATCTGCCAATCACAAACACACTGTATCAAACGACATTGATCGGGCTAAGTGAGAGTACTAAGCGATCTTGGTTGCCCTGAAAAAAAAAAGGTATCAATCCCCAACTTTCTAATTCTGGTTATGTGAGTACGTACTGACGGGTTTGCATTCTCCTTCGTCTGATGACGTGAATCTCCTCTCGCATGCGCAGACGCCATTCGCACACAGACCGTGGTCGTAGTCGCACTGCTCGCTGAAGCTGCAGTTGGCCCCCGTCGTGTTCCACGCTGGAAAAGAAAATATCAAAAGGATAAAAGAACTTCAAATGAAAATAATATGCATGCGATATACTGACAGCCTGGTTATGGCATCCAGAGACTGCAGTTTCGTCTTCGTTATGGACTCATCAGTTTGGGACAGTCAATACTCCCATTGGAAACGAGATTACCAACAAACTGGTTGCCAAAATTAATCTAGTATACAAACGAGAGCCCGCAAGCAATGGTGCGGTTCAACTTGAAAATGATGCTAAGAGTTAGCTCGGTTATTGACTTTTCCAGACTGATGAGTCCCTAACAAGGACGAAAAGCAGTCTCTGGCTGTCATAGCTAGGTCGTCGGTGTATTGCATGTACTTTTGCCTCAGCCTTGGTTCAAGAGCGGTAAATTACAGCAAATAATATTTTACGGAAAGGTTGTATTTTTTGTTTTGCAACTATGTGGTTTTGAACAGCAAGATATCGAGTAGTCCAGTGACGTAAAAAGCACCACCACAACCCCACGGCGCGTGGGGGGGGGGGAGGGGAGCAAGAGGTATGAGAATGCACTCTCTAAAAAAATAAAACTATGATGAAATGCAAAAAAAACTTCTTATTTGAGGGGGTATTATTACTTTAAAATTGTTATTACTTATAAATCTTGTGAGAGGAGCACCGAAGTCTGTATACGCTACAGCCCTTGCCATCCCCTCCCCCCCCCCCCATACACAAGTCTCACACAAGTAGGCTCCATTGAGTACAACTGACCGTATATTTTGTTATGGATACAACACGTGTTTAAAATTGAGAGGGGAAAAATACAAAAAAGAATTCTTCTTTTCGTCGGAAAAAAAAGGTATCTTAACAACGTGCATAAATTAATATTGAATCCTCACTCAATACGATCATTTTGTAATAAGGTGTTCCATTCAGTGCAGACGCATTTGTTTTAGTTCAGAACTCTCGCGTCAATACCAGACGACGAAGCTACTGATTTAGAGTTTTAAACCTTAGGATATTGCGAAATTAATCATGATTTATGCGTCGCGTCGTTGAAACTGTTGCGAAACCAGAGCAGCGTTTGTGGAATGCGACTGAAATCCGAGAGACACAGAGATTCAACAGACAGGACTGTGCGAAATTGTCTGGCGTGTGCCATTTCGATTAAATCATGCATTGAAAAAGCTCAGTCTTTTCGAACTTTTTTTGTGGTAAGTGAATTTTTTATACATTATATAGTATAATATTTGCTTATTTTGGAAGTTCTCCTTTTTTTCCAGTCTCCAGCTCAGTCACTTTTCTATGCCGGGCTGATGAGTGCTAATAAGCACGAAATTGCAGTCCTCGGTTGGAAATGACTGAGCTGGCGGTGTATTTCATGTATTTCACCTTCATTTTATTTTACACGGATGAGTTTCGATTTTACGCGGATGCGGTAATGCAAACAGATAGAATTTTCCCCTCTTTCAAAATTCAAACTCCTAAAGATTTCAGATTACGCGTAATCAACTGCATTTTGGCGTGCTAATAATCGAGCTTCGGCCACTGGAGACATTTTATGCGATTGGTTCCAGAGCTCTTTCCAGAAGTAAAGTTATTAAACCCATACAGTTCAGAACTTACTGGAAGAAGAGCTTTTAGGAATGACAAAGGAGGCCAAAACCAACGCAGGTACCGACGTCGGTGATGCTCAACCAAAAACATTCACATAGAAAATTTTGAGCCATTCCTAGACAATAGAAATGATCTTTCTGATTTGTTAGTGAAGGACGATTCCATCATGGAAATGACGCAAGTGATCATGGATGCATTAATGCTCTGCAAGGAATTACAGAGAAAAATTCTTAATGACTGCAAAAAGACTATCATAGTAGAGATGAGTTCGGGCTCATTTTTGAGAGCCCGGGTCCGCCCGAGCCCGAAAATTTGTAACCGAGCCCACGCGAGCCCGAGTGATATTGTCTCGGACCGAAATCCGAGCCCGCCCGAGCCCGAAGGATACTTCCTTGTATCAAAAACTGAGCCTTCTACAGTCTGACATGATCTCTCTGTTAATGAAAAATTTTACATCAAATGTTCTTCATTAACAGAGAAGTTTCTAAATTTTCTTAAAATGCTGCACTTCAAATGCATTACTGTATGACATATTGCAATAATAATCGCAAAAAACACTATAAATAAGCGTTAATTTATTTATTTACTTTTTTGGGGGGAGGGGGGGGGGTAAATTTGACATTGATTGAATTGATTTAAATGTTCCTTTCATTTTCTCATAGTAGGAAAATATTTATTTGCTTTGAATTTGTATGGAGATTGGCGATTGAATATCTGTGCTTGAGCCCGAGCCCGAAACCTATTTTCGGTTCTAGAGCCCGAGCCCGCTTCGGGCCCGGGCTGAACCCGTCTCATCTCTATATCATAGCCAACTCCTCTTTATAAACATAACACGAAATTGGCTTATGTTTTCTTTATGCGTGTTGTGCATAAAAGTCGATATAAGTTCACATTAAACTTATTGTACAATTAGTTATCACTAGAATGAAGTATCTTGTTATCTACGGAACCAAACCCCTATTTTAACACTAGTGTTAGGTCTCAATTTACGCGGTTTCGATTTACGAGGCATTTCCGTGGAACGCAACCCACGCGTAAATCGAGGGTCTACTGTATTAATATTGATGGTGATTTTTAGCGCATGAGAAATTCAGCTTTAAAGTTTTCCTTTTAAGTTATTCATATATATATCAAATTTCAAAACAGTACATCAATGACCAACTTAGCTTTGCTTTCCTCATAACTTTTCGGTTCATATGTACTACATCAAACCAGATTTTGCGAGGGAAAGAGCCAGGGATTAATCATTAATCCAAGGTTTCAGTGGTGGCGATTCGGGGGGGGGGGGGGGGCAAGGAGGGGCAACAGCAAGTAAAGTCAATTTTGGGTGTAATCATTTGCAATTTGTTTTAGCTGTTATACAGTGAAGTCTTGATTAACCCGAGGGATATGTTCCAATGACCCTCGCGTAAGTCAACGCGCGAGGTTAACTTACTGTTTATTTCGAGTTGTAAAAAAGAGCATGTATACAACTTTTTGATAAATATACATCATTATTGTGAACACTAGTAAACATCCAAGAGACTATCCATAACCGTTCCTTACCAATGTATTACCCTTTCCTACATAAAGAACTCAATTTATATTGTATTTCAAAAAAAAAAAAAAAAAAAGTGTTAACTTTATTAATAATAAAACTGAAAGTCTCTCTGTCTGGATCTTTGTCTGTCAGGATTTCTGTGATGCGCATAGCGCCTAGACTGTTCGGTCAATTTTTATGAAATTTGGCGCAAAATTAGTTTGTAGCATGGGAGTGCGCACCTCGAAGCGATTTTTCAAAAATTCGATTTTGTTCTTTTCCTATTCCAATTTTAAAATCATTTTACCGAGCAAATTATCATAATGTGGACGAGTAAATTACCAAATTATCAGAACGTGGAACGTAACATGGGCGAGTAAATCGGCGAGAAATTCACCATCCATTATTTTTAAATATACAGGCAAACCAAATGACCTTTCAATTTTCTACTACAGGCAAAGCCGTGCGGGTACCACTAGTTCTACATAAACTGGCGGTGGCTGCATAAAATCTTTCCTTAACTGTAAGTGGTTTTTCGTACACAATAGCAAAACGAGATTTAGACTAGTAACGTAGAGTGTAGTAACTTTCGCGTTCAGTGCTGACAAAGGGATGAACATCCATGGACGAAGCTAATAGATTAGTAGTCAATAACGAAGCCGATACTAAGGCCAGAGTTTCGCGTCTGAAAAATTTTATGTTGCGGGAGAGGAGTTCGCTTTAGTTCTGGGATACGTTACTTGGGAAAAACTGGGGATTGTATCCATTTCATCTAAGTCAAATCGCGTTGCACTGCAAGTTCCCTGCAAGTCTTTGCATAGTTAAATATTGCAAAGATATTATGGGTGGAAGCTTACTTTTGCTAAAATAGCGTTGTGGACATGACGTCCTACGTCAGTTTCAAAAATTTTCATATCCTTCTTGCTCTTAACAGAAGTAATTTGGGTCAAAAAATAAGACTAGATTTCAGAGGAATTTTAAAGAAAAAATCAAGTTGGTGTGATTTTTTTCTGCAGAAGTTATTTAAAATTTAAAGACACGAGGATTTCAATCCCGTCTACACTTTACTCCCCCCCCCCCCACAATGGAAAACTTCACTTAAAAAAATAAATTAAAAAAAGGACAGATTTAACAGCCTCATACGCTTTGTCCCCCCCCCTCGAGATGTCAAAACAAATCATAAATAAATGTACTTACACTCTAAACAGTAACCTTCACTGACTGTCGAGTTGATGGTCACATTGACGAAAGCAGGCTTGTCTTCTGGGCATGCGCAGATGCTGTCTTGGCAAATCGATCCATTAATTGCTTGGCAGTCGGGGTTATCTTTGCAAGTAATGTTCTGTGGAATACCTGAATGTGAAAGCCCTAAATCAAAACAAAATTCAAATTAATAAATTTAAGTATTTCAATCAGTTCATTAATATTTCAGTTTGGGCACAATCTCTCGCTTACTACAAAATTATACATTGTTTAGTTAAAATATTTTAAGGCATTTTTTGTACATGAAAAAGCATCATTGGAACAATGCGTTTTGACTTTTTTTTTTTTTGAAAACTTTGTTATAAATTCTAGTTTAAAAAATGTATCTAGAGCGATGTTGTAAATAGGCAGAGTAGGCAGATGCCTAGGATGCAAAATTTTACCTTTTATTTCTTTATTTCTTTTTATTGTTCATTTATTTTTTGCATAACCTTCGAAAACTAGAAAAAAAATGTGCTTTTATTGGAATTAAAGTGCACGTTTAGTTTGACCAATGCAGATAAACTGCATCGACAAGACATACTGTAAATACTTCATCTGTGAGAGAGTGGCATAGTGGTTAATTCGTTATAGCAGAAGCTGGGATAAACAAGAATTTAGTTCTGCTCCTATAAGTTGGCTTCTTGGGCCGAGGTCACGGGTTCAAACCCGGCTCAAGTCGGTAGATTTTTAAGATGTAAAATATCATCAAGGTCCACTCAGATAACTATGCGGCACGTAAATGATCACAAGAGTGCTCATTTGACTCGGGCATTCTTGGCAAAAGTCAGTGTAGTTTTTTATCAGGAGAGCCATGAACCTCCATCTGATGGAAAACTGGGCGTCAGAATTCGTAAGTGGTAACTACTTTCGTCGATAGAGGTGCCATATGAAAGAATGGATGCCAACCTCTGAAGAATTTACTATAGTTGGGGCAAACCTAACCTGGCAGCATTGTGAAGGCTGCGCAGATCCTAATCACAGCATTACGAAGCTGCCAGGTTAAGTTTGCCCGAACGATAGGTCTGCAGGTGTCGAGGAGTCAGTAGGCAGTCCCAATAGTAACAAACATTTCAATATACTTAAAGGAGCAAGATCTCATATTGGCAATCTCTTATTGATAGACTCCTCTGCATTCCATCATTAAAAAAAAACACTTACTAAGAAGAGCATAATTTGTTGGTTGTGCTGTTACGGAAAATTAAACAGGAAAACTTTCGCTGTTGATGTGTTGAAAGTTATTGAATTATAGATGGCGCAACAGTGCTAAGACGCCTTCTGCCGGTGTACTGAGGAAACAGATCAGATAACACTGAACCTTGACCCCAGAAAGACATGCTGGAATTACATGTCACTTTTAGTCACACCCCCTTTGGCAAGTTTAATTAAATCCTTTTTTAACACGTTTTTATTAGCTTCACCTGCATGTATGTATGTATGTATGTATCTTATAACGGAATTTTGTAGCTCAAATTTCGCCCACTTCCTGCGATCGGATTCTTTTGAAATTTGGCACGCGACCTCAGACCCGATGACAATGCAATATTCTATAATCAAATTAATTAATTAACTCGTTTAATTGTTAGTTTCCTCCAATTTTAATCAATATTTTGGTATAAATCCAACAATGTGAAAAAGGAAAAATTTTAAAAAATACATTAAAAAATGCTCGCAAAAATTATTTAAAAATATCTACAAAAACCTTTAATTTTTTCTGCATCAGACAAAATTTGTTCCAATGTCCCAAGGTAATTAGAACATAAAATATAATTGTTTTTAACTAATTTCACGCCAAAATTTAGGTGAGCCTTCAATTGGAAATTCATTGCTGATCAGAACATTGTTGAACAAAACTTTTATTCAAATGCATCTCAAATTTTCAAAGTAATGTAGATATGATTTCCGCACACATACATCGATGACTGAGATGGATTAGCTGGATTAGACAATTACTCCACAGGCAATTTATCAGCGAAGTTGAATGTTTTTAGAGCTCGGCTATTACACTTTAAGGGGTACAGTTGCTCTTTTTGGAGTTCGAGAGACCACGTTTCGAATGCCACCCGAGACCTTTAGTCGCTTTTTTTTTGAGGGGGGGGGGCGAATTTCATGAATATAAAAGATTTTGAACAATGTTGAAATGAATATTTTTTCGTAAAACAAGTAAACTAAAAAGAAGAAAATAAAATAATAGTTTAAAAAACTATAAAAAAAACACGCTTTCGTAGCAAAATGAACTAAAAAGTGAAAAATAATCTTTGGATGATAGTAGTTGACCAATCACTTAATTTTAATGTGATACAAAAAAGCGTGGGGGGGGGGGGGGGGGGCTTCTTATCAGTTGTCTTGAATTTCTTCCATTTGTTGTCCATGCAAAAATGTAAATAGACAGCACCCCACGGTTTCTTGTATTACATTAAAATTAAGTGATTGGTCAACTACTATCATCCAAAGATTATTTTTCACTTTTTAGTTCATTTTGCTACGAAAGCGTGTTTTTTTTAGTTTTTTAAACTATTATTTTATCTTAATCTTAAGTTGATCTTGACATTGATATGGCAGGCATCACCATTTCTTTTCAGGTATAAAACAACAGCTACAGTTTAGAGCAACAAGGTGAACAATAACGTATTTTGTTGCCGTCGCAGCTGGTGTGAAACTAACATAATATTTAGAAACAAATCGATACCCTTGTACATAAAGTAAAAATATAAACAACACATTACAAAAAAATCAAGCGTGTCTGTGAATTTCAAAAATTTGTAGACACGTGATTTCGAGGAGGGGATTACAAGATTCAATAAAAACTTTTGCTAGTTGTCTTTACATTCAAAACTCCAATCTTTTTGCGCTGAAAAAGGAGCTCTAGGTAATGCAGAAACATAAGCTTACAATAGTCTGTAAAATTGTCTTTTTTTTAAAGTTGTTCTATAGATGTGTTTAGCACAATTCTGGTGGAGCATCAATTTCTTTTGTATTCGGCATTAGGCAGCTTTTACAATGAAAATGCATTACAATACTACGCGGGCTGTTGGAAAATTATCCGACCCTTTTTTCTATGAAAATCTGATTTATATAAAACAAGTGGATTTGCATGAGCTGACCTTGAACCTTTGTGCGCATGCGTGAATTGTTTCCCCATCTGTTAGAGTGTCAGCAGCAGGCTGCTGGCAAGAAGTTTAATTTAGTTAGTATGTAAGGCTCTCGACTACTGAAGCAAAATTTTCCATGAACTAGGTGACATCCAAGTGAAAACCATTCGACAGATGCAGACTGCTTTCGGTGACTATTTCTAAGTGAATTTCTCGCACTTAATTTCGACCAGACTCCCTGTAGTTTTATGGACTCTTTACTCTCCCGATACGGCTCCTTGCGACTTCTAGCTGTTTTCTCAATTGAAGAGGCTATTTTGAAAGGTTAGTGCTGCTCCGATTGCTTCGCCATTTTGTTTGAAATTTAAAAAGAACCGACGAGGCCACTACACTTTACGTCGGTCAAATTTGGTTTCCCAGCGATTGATGCAATTGACAGACGGTAAAAAATACACGCATGTGCAAAAAGGTTCAAAATCAGCTCAGAAAAGCGTGCTTGATTCATATTCATCAGGTTTTCACAGAAACAAATGAAGTCAGATACATTTCTAACAGCCCTCGTATAATGGCGATTTCCTTCCCATTGCGACAAAGGCAAAAGTCAGTGTTTCAGTCAAAACAGACTTTAAGTTAGCTATCAATTTAATCGGTTCCAGGTGACGTCACAGCACAATCAACAAATCACGGTCCGTTCAGTGAACGTAATTGTTATTGACGGAATAAAATATGCTAATGATTCAACCAGAAGGCGAGTTTTGTGTTGCTCTGATAAGTGGGACATGTAACTCGCGTGGATTTGAGTGGGGAAAATTTCTTAATCCTGCCACGAAAGCAATCCAACTCAACGAACCGCCGATTACCTTTGCCTATTGCCCCAAAAAGAAGTAAAAATTTCAAGGTCATGCCACAACGTATCGGAGCCACACTGTAATTTTACCATTGACAGGTACTGACACACTTCGACAAACTTTCTGCTGTTGCAGTGGAGTGAGCCATAACAATGTAATTTTTTTTCATTCCGTTAAGTTTAAACTAACTAATAGAAACGTCAATAATGCAACAACTTAAATAAATGAATAAATAATATGCCGCTGCTGAGGGTATCCATCCCCCGACGTCAGAAAGATCAAGTTTACAAGGGAGCATTGAAACGTCTAAAATTTTAATTTCTAGTTATCAATATACCGCCCAAAAGGACGGACATGTCAGTAAGGGTTATTGGGGGTTGGATTGTCTGGGACAATTATGGAATATTACAGAAAATGGTTTTCGATTGGTAACAGTGGGCCACACGGGTCAGCTTTGCGGGCCGTAGGCTGGGCACCACCATAGATGTAGTATTAACAAGACTCACAACGAGAAACCGGTTCCATGGGCAACAAGCTCTTTTAGTACTGACGGGCAAATGTCCGAAAAGCGCATGCAAGCAACAACTTTTGCTGTAACCTGATGTAAGGCCCTCTATATATACGAGCCGGCGCATCAGCTTAAGATCAGCCTTTTTGGATCGGAGAGCGTGTTTGAGCGGTTGTCTTTTCTGGCGAGTTATCGCGTTGGTGATTGTTCACTGTAAGCAATTATTATCGGCACGTGAATTGTTTATAAAATAAAATATTATTTTCTGCAAATTTGGCGAAATCCGAAACTTTGCTGTGAAAACCCAAAAAGTGCAACAATGAAAAATTCGATCCAAAATGGCTAATCTTAAGCTGATGCGTCGGCCTATCTATATAGCGGCTCTAGCCTGATGAAATGCAAAACAGCTTTGCATCCGCGTAGGCTCAACACCACACTAGAGAATGTGTCTCTAGGGTGGTTGTCTCTAGTGTGATGTTGGTAGGCGAAGCTTTTGCCAGTCTATTTCAAGTTTCGCGCGTCCATTGGCTTTCGCTACAGAATCGGGTTGTTTTCTTCAGTCAAAAGTACTACCACTGAAATTGATAGAATAAGCAAAAATAATAACATGGACCCAGAAAATGCTTTCATTTTCCTTACAGTTATTTTTTAAATTAATTTATTTAAATGTTCGATTTTTTCAAACAAGGCGTGGTCTTTATGACGTCACAAATGATGAACTTTTGCGCATCCTTTCCACGCTATGATAATCAAGAAGCGAATTAAATATTGCGCTCTACGCTTGCTATCAACCCTATCGTTGCCAATACACGTGAGTAAAGATGCGAGTTGAATATTTTGCTGTGTGAATGGCAACAGTAAATGGCATTTCATCATTTGTGGTGTCATCGGCGGGAAACCTAAGCAGTAAAAGAGCACCAA
The DNA here is from genome assembly GCF_026930045.1 of Uloborus diversus. NCBI lineage: Eukaryota > Metazoa > Arthropoda > Arachnida > Araneae > Uloboridae > Uloborus > Uloborus diversus. Next base: position 19,723,869 of record NC_072737.1, on the reverse strand, counting down.
TTAAAACAATTTTTCAAAAATATTAAACTTAGTCAAATTATTTAAAAAATGGTCAGATCCTATGTTTTTAAGCATGCTCTTTCAGAAAAAAAACACTTTTAAAATTTTGGAAACGACCCCATTGTGCATCTAGCTATACTATATCTATGGACACCATTGCGATAGGGCTTGCTGATAAGCCAGAATAAAGTTATTATAGTCTAATATTTGGTAAACCGCTGCAAAATATCTTCATCCCTTTTCATCATGATGGCGAATAAATTGAACAGTCACAAATATTTTTTTCAAATTAATATTATCACTTTTACAAGACAAAAAGGATTTTTTCCCTTACCTTTGGCAGTTGGTAAGGATGTTAAAGCTATCGTAAAGAGAATTAGAGGCAGTCCTAGAGATGTAATGGTAACAAAATGTTTGTGCACCTTCGGCCACATGTCTTGGTTTAGTTTGTTTTTCTATGAAAAGGAAAAGCACGCCAAATCTTTACGTTTCATTAATCCATTAAATTCCAGGCATTTAATCCAAAGAAGTGCTCAACCAGTACCTGAAAAATCACTATAGTCATAAAATAGGTAAATTTGTAAAGAATATAAAGCCATAAATTTGTGGTAATAATTATCTTAATCCCTAAGCTTGAAAATTAGATCCTTCAAGATCGTTGCTTCAAGTATATAGCATTGAAAAGAGTAGATTTCGATAACTGAGCCACATGGCAATTTTATCAACAATCATCAAAGTTATTGACGCCGAAGACTAGATGTTACTGTATTTCGGCCTTGCTAATATTGCTAGAACGGGGCGGGTTGGTTATGGTGGCGTAATGATCACTTTGCGAGATTGGCGATACAAAGCTTTTAATGACGTTTAACTTAGTTGGCGAATTATTTATATTTTACATGGAATTTTAACGTTATTTGTTGTTTGGACGGAGTATTTCAAATTTTAGTGGAACTTTTAATGGCTGTTGATGTTCTGATTCCTTTATTTGACGCCAAGCGTGTTAGAAACTCGTCACGATCACGTTACCGTAACTTTGCCTGATTTTCAGAAATCGTTTGACTAATCAGCGAGTCAGCAATCGAAAGGGAAGGCTACACTTTGTTCACGGAATAACATAGACCCAAAGTAAACAAAAAGATTTCCAGAAGGTTTGTTGCTGCTATGCCACTTTGGACGATTTTCTCTTGAGCGAAAAAAAAAAAAAAAGTTAACCAATAGGATTCGTATTCCCCGTCTGCCTGGCACCAATTTGTTCTTATCCACGCCAAGCACGTGATTGAGGTTGCCAAATAGCGTAATTCATTGTTTACAACTAGTCTATCTTTCCCGTGAATGAAATTTAGTGAAACTAATCAATAATATTACTTTCAATGCTTTGGCGGCTCTTAATATTTGAATGGTTACGGTTTGTTTGTGATTTGTGAGGTTTTTTCGTTCAATTCTCAATTTCGAACGCTGGTAAAAGGGTTTTTTTCTCTTTCGGACACAGAGTTCCATGAAAATACAATCAATCAACACCGACTTAATGCACCACTGTTTCTGGTTTGGTGTTGAATGAATCAACGTAGGGAGCTTTTCCTGCACCCATATATAAAATCGCGTACTCATTATACGTAACATTCAAAAAAGGAAAAAGAAACATATTAAATTTTTAAGTTAAAAAGAGGTCTAATGTTTCATTCCTTATAAATGGTTAGACGGAGATTTAGAATTGCACTTCGAAGCTATAACAACGTTATTTAAGCATTTATAATCGATTAATTTACATTTATAAAAAGAAGAAATGATTCCTTATAGATATATATTTCTACTTACGAATTCTACAGCGCTTTTATGTACTTCCAAGCATTTTACCTATTTCCCGAACAATATCTTTTCCAATATTTCCAATTTATCGCCTTCCAATACTATACCAGACTCTGACATTCAGAGATAATATTAAACTTACAGTCTTTTTTAGATCTTATCTGATACACAATAAAGCTCTCACCATTCAAAGGAATTGTTTTTCCACCTCATTTCAAACGAGTTTATCAGCCCAGACCAAGGGTTTTCAATCAGATACACCTGATAATCTTCGAAAGAAATACGGCGGCCTGCTACTGATATTATAATTTTGATAGGAATTTTCATACCTTTACTTTTGAATGTTTCGCGTTTAAAAGAAAAGACTAATGGACTTGAGAGACGAAAGAGCTGTTGTTGTTTCTGATGCAATTTGGGATATACAACTCCAGGGGCGGATCCAGAAATTTTTGTAAGGGGGGGGGGTCAAGTTTCAATGGCTTCAGCATGTTATACCTCCTATGTAAAAAGTGTCAGTTAAGCAGGGATGACTATACCCCCAAGAATAATGGTGCACCCCCTCATATGGAACGGAGCACCCCTTCCCCAAATGTGATCAAAACCCTTTCAAATTGCACCCTTACCCAGGAGCGGCATTTCACCATTTAATTTGGGGGATCGAGTTTCTTAAATATGTATAACCCCAAAGCGAAACCAAACACACATTAGCTAACAAGAAGTTGTCATAAAATTGGTTTAGTATGAATAAAATTAGTGTTTAGAAACAATTAAAATTTTGTTTCATTGACTAAAAAGTTATCATACAAAAAAAAAAAAAAACATCTCACTACTAAAGTTTTTATACCTTTTAGAAAAGTTATAATGCATGATTTTTGGAATTCGGAAGAGCAGGGAATCGTGTTACTAATTTATCAGTGCCCAATGTCGTGCTGTTTAGCCAGTTCAGCTAAATGGAATTTTTTTTTTTTTTTCACTCTTTGTGCTTCGAAAATATTTCTCTAACATCCTGAGACATAAAAAAAAAATCTTTCTCTACTAGCTGAGCTGATTGTAATAGTTGAAAAATAATTGAAGTAACACAAAGTTATGTATGAAACACTTGCTCTTCAAAATCACCCAGGCTACTTCAAAAACTGTGAGGGGCTTAAAATTTTCATCATTGAATAATCTAGTCATGTTGGCGCTCTCAGCTTCAATGAGATATCATCTGCCTCCAGCCCTGTTATTCACTATTCCAGACTGATGAGTCCATAACAAGGACGAAACTGCAGTCTCTGGATATGAAGACCATTCTGTCGGTATATTGCTTGTAATTTTTCTTGCATGATGCTAAAAATTTTTCTCACAGTTGAAGCATTTTATTTTTCGTTTTCGAAATCCAATCCAAATAACCATAATCCCAGCCAACCATACAGAAAAATAATTATAATTAACATCAAATCTTGTGTTAATTTCATTTGAAACTGAATCTATTACTTCATACAAAATATTCAAAAATCAATGTTTGACTTCACATTATTATCATGTGGATTTTTGTCTTTTTTTTTTTTTGCGTCTCTTTAAAATTGGCTAGGAGGAAGAATTTTTTTGAAAAACTTCACGATTGATTGAAATATACATCTATAAAACATCTATTTTCAGTTTCAATTGTAGATTTAACTGTGGTAATATGGTGCACAGACCAATTGTAGATTGAACTGTGGTTTGAATAGTCGAGTAGCGGCTTTTGATAGCGTAAAGCATTTTTCAAAAACCTTTTTCCGATACAAACAAATTGGATAAAAATTCAAACGAAGTCATGCATGCTAAAAGGCATGAGCTTTTTCCTTATTGAAAGAATCGTTTTGCAATAATCCTTCCAGTCGTCAAATCACTGCTTTGAAGTTATAGAGAAATGGTTTTATCGTTTTAACTCTTGAAGATTATCTTGTGTCACTCCGCGATTGCATAATTATAGAGTCCCATGAAAGGTATTTGGTTAATATGTCTTTTTTTATTCAATAATCACATGCATTTTTAAGAAGTTTCTATGAAAGCATTATAATATATTGAGCAGCTGAAACGTGTATCTAGCAGAAGAAAGCGATGAACACTCATTAAATAAATATACACTTTAAAAATGAGCGTAAAAGTAAATGTAAAATATCAAGGAATTTTCTTGAGAAAACCATGCAGCCACACCACTTTTCACGAGCCTCTCATATTGGACATACCATCGTTACACTGGGCACACAAGTGTGAAATATTTAACCTATATGAGGCAATGTCTTCTTTAGTTAAAATTAACCATAGTTCTCTATCAGTTTTCTATGTTCTGAAAAAGCCGAAAATACTTCATGAATTTTTAAGTCATCATCCAAATAACGAAAAACACTTTTTCTAATCTGAGAATGTGTAGAGTTTCATCAAATAGTTGCTGAGAACCAGCGAGATTTCCTTTAATGAACATTGATTTCCGACTTACATAAATTGAATTCATCCATTTTCTATTATTCTGCTCAAAAAATTTGGGGGTGCGACCGCCCCCTCTTGACCCCCCTATTTGCCGCCCCTGCCCTTACCCCTTAAATTTGTCGATACCTGCGCCATGGATCATACTGCTTCTTTTGAAAATGACCAAAAAACTGAAAGTAGCAATAGCCCAGTAATCAAACTCAGCCAATCCATTGAACTATGACTCGCTTAGAAGAAACACCTAACAGAAGCAAGAAAGTAAAAAAAAAGTTAACATTGATTCCTGTACTAATTTTTCGAATCTAAAAAATTGAAGTTTAACATCAATAATAGTAAAATTCTTATCACAGGGGGGTCGGCTGACCCTTTGACCCTCCCCTGTAACAACCCTCCTATCGTATAGCGAATGGGAATTGAAGCAGAAAAATGCAGCTTCTATGAAACTGAGGCCTCCACAAGGGCAGAAATCTGACATAGGGCCTCTGGCAGCACCATCTCTCACCACGTCCATAACTTAGACATAGTTCTGAAGCAGAAGAAAAGTCTCTAACAAGGAGACGGCACGACCGTGGGGTCGGAGATTTGCGTCAAATTTTTTTGTGGCGAAAGAGGACCCCTATTACCTTACGTGGTTAAAGTAATACGAAGTACGAAGCAATGCTCAGAAAGTTATGAGAAAAATCGATTTAAAGTCGCCATGGAGACTCATAGGCGCTTTATGAGTTTAAACTGTCAGTACCTGGACGAGCCGCCGCTAGCCTAGTTGGTAAAGGCACGATCTTGTGCTCCAGAGATAGCACGATCGGTTCCCACTCTGGACATTCTTCTTTTCTCTCTCTCTTTTTTTTTTTTGCTATCACAACAATTAGTGGTAACGCTTTTCACCCCTATATTACTTTCTGGAATTTATTTTTGTTAAAGATCGCTAACTTTTTAATTCACTGAAAAACATTCTTGCTCGTTATTCTGTACGGTTTGTTTTGCCTACTAAAGGTTTTCGACCTTTGGTCCCCTTACGGTTATAAGGGACGTTTGCTCATAGGACATTCGGATCTTTTTTCTTTCTTTCTTTCTTTTTTTTTTTTTTTTTTTTATCACAGCACAATTGTTGAAATATAGTTTCTCTTTCCTACATAATTTTAAAGAATTTATTTACATAATTTTCTTTTAATTATTTTCTTTTTCTTCCAGCAGAACAATTTAAAACAATTTATATTTTTCATTCTAAAGTATGTGAGGCGGAGCATTGAGTTTTTAATGAGAATAACCAAGTCTATAAGGAAAAACTCAATTTTTTTTAATGATTATGTACCAAAAATGCAGAAGTATTTATCACAGAAACAAACAAAGCAATAATTTTTGCGACATCTTGCGCAACAAATGAAAGCGTATTTTTTTTACAAATGCAGGGAGTTTGCAATACATCAGTAGAAAAACATACCTCATTAACATTCATGAAAATATTTCGAATAGTGGATAATTTACACGCAAACCAGGCGTATTGAATCATGTTTTGAAATATTGGTGACGATAATTGATGGTGATTAATTGAATGAATTTTTATACAATCTTCGCGGGAATTAATTTCTCTATTTTCTCTAACAACACGCTGCAGTTTTGCAAGCGCTTTATGAAATTTTTGACTTGTCTGTAGAACAACAAACTAACAACAGCCTTATACGAGGATTTTCTCCAGAAATGTTTGAAAACTTACGTTGAGGAGAATAAATTTTTACTCCTCATTGACTTTTGGGGGGGGGGGGGGGGGGGGTCAGACAAATCCGGAGATATATGATGAAATCTTCCAAGATGACGAAAATATGCCAACTTGCTGTATAAAAATAATTCCTCCAAAATGCACTCCCTGGGTGCAACCTTGTGATGTTTACTTCTACTGACAAGTCAAAAATTTCATACAGCGCTTGCAAAATTGCAGCGAGTTGTTAGAGCAAAATAGAGAAATTAATTCCCGGGAAGATTGCATAAAAATTCATTCAATTGATCACCATCAGTTATCGTCACCAATATTCCAAGACGTGACTCAATACGCCTGGTTTGCGTGTAAATTATCCACTATTCGAAATATTTTCATGAATGTTAATGAGATAAGTTTTTCTACTGATACATTGCAAATTCCCTGCAATTGTAAAAAATATGCTTTCATTTGTTGCGCAAGATGTCGCAAAAATTAATGCTTTGTTTGTTTCTGCGATAAGTACCACTGCTTTTTTTGTGCATAATCATTAAAAAAAATGAATTTTTCCTTATAGACTTGGTTATTCTCATTAAAAACTCAATGCTCCTCCTCACATACTTTAGAATCAGGGTTGCCAGACGTCCCGGATTTCAAGGGACAGTCCCGTATTTTGAAAAATTGTCCCGCGCGTCCCGGGGAACTTCCATACGGGACGGCTAAAGTCCCGTATTCTAGCTAATAACAATATTTTACAAAACGAGACATTCGTTTAAGGGAAAAAAACAAAGTAAAACAAAAAATGTGAAATAAAGAGCAATAAGAAAATCATGTAGCAGCAAACGAAAAAAATATTTTCGTTTTAATTTAGTTTTTGTTTTGGAGGCAGACCACGAGGAGCCGAATGATTGCTTCCTCTTTGCTCATTGACTAATGTTGGAACAGTGTTGCCAGATGGTCAAACCCAGATTTCCCCAATTCCCTTCCAACTTTTCCCCAAACAGCGATGTTTTCTATCATAATTCCCCAAATGCAAAAATTATTTTTCCACGAATATTTTCATAAAATGAATCGACTTCCAATGATATTTTTGTCTCTTGAAAAATTTTTTTTCCCCAAATAGCCAAATTTTCTTATAAAATTCCCCAACTTTTTTTTTCTTCCCATTTTCGCTTTTTTTTTTTTTTTTTTTTTTTTTTTTGTCTTCTTGATCTTTATCTTTTTTTAAATCTTTACTAATACTACAGCTGAAAGTCTCTCTGTCCGGATCTCTCTCTCTCTCTGTCAGGATCTCTGTGACGCGCATAGCACCTAGACCGTTCGACCAATTTTCATGAAATTTAGCAAATAATTAGTTTGTAGCATGGGGGTGTGCACCTTTAAACGATTTTTCGAAAATTTGATTTTGTTCTTTTTCTATTCCAATTTTAAGAACATTTTCCCGAGCAAAATTATCATAAGATGGACGACTAAATTACCAAGTTATCATAATGTGGAACCGTAACGTGAGCAAGCCAATTGGCGAGAAATTCATCATTCATTATTTGTAAATATACAGGGGAACCAATATACCTTTTAATTTTCTAGTACGGGCAAAGCCGTGCGGGTGCCACTAGGCATAAATACAAGCGCCTGACCGAGAGATAAGAAATAGCCAAATATTTTTTTTTCTACTCGCATTTACTACTCTGCTTCTGTATGTATACATTTAAATTATGATTTTTGTATATATTTATCCAAGAACATTCTTCATCACACTTTTTTTTTTTTTTTTGCCTGTTTCACGTATCAACTAGTTACTCACGCAGAACTATTAATGCGAATTCCGTAGCATAATATTCCACATAATGCGAAATGCGAATTCCATCAAGTTGAGCAAAGCTAAACCAACGCTGTTTGATACCAACAATGTAACTACTAGATGTCAAGACTCGAATTTAAATACGAATTTTTTTTCCCCGAAGTTTTTTTCCCCCAGGTTTTCCCCAAGAAAAAAATTTTTCCCCAAAGAATTCCCCTCAAAACCCATTTCCCCAGAGAGCACCAGATTTCCCCAAAATGGGGAAATTTCTCCCAATCTGGCAACACTGTGTTGGAAACATCTCTGCGCATGCGTTGTCAATCGCAATGAAAATGATTTTCATACTTTGATCGGCGACATTTTGTAAGATTTAATGCTATGTTACGGTTGAATTTTTCAGATTTATCATGAAGAGACATTCTACGTCGGAAAGCACCCCTTAAAAATGCACCATATTGAGTATAATTGCCCTTAACCTCAAAAATATTCTCCCTCCCCCCCCCCCCCCATTCGCTTCTAGAAGCCTGTCCCGTATTTACTGTTCTTAAATCTGGCAACCCTGTTTAGAATGAAAAATATGAATTGTTTTAAATTGTTTTGCTGAAAGAAACAGAAAATAATTTTAAAAAAAAATGATGTATATAAATTCTTAAAAATTATGTAGGGAAGAGAAACTATATTTCAATAATTGTGCTGTGATAACAAAAAAAAAAAAAAAAGATCCGAATGTCCTATGAGCAAACGTCCCTTATAACGGTAAGGGGACCACAGGTCAAAAACCTTTACTAGGCAAAACAAACCGTACAGAATAACGAAATAACGAGCAAGAATGGTTTTCAGTGAATGAAAAAGTTAGCGGTCTTTCGCAAAAATAAATTTCAGAAAGTAATATAGGGGTGAAAAGCGTTACCACTAATTGTTGTGATAGCAAAGAAGAAAAAAAAAGAAGAGAAAAGAAAAATAGTCCAGAGTGGGATTCGATCGTGCTTTCTCTGGAGCGCAATATCGCGCCTTAACCAACTAGGCTAGCGGCGGCTCGTCCAGAGACTGACATTTTAAACTCATAAAGCGCCTATGAGTCTCCATGGCGATTTTAAATCGATTTTTCTCATAATTTTCTGAGTATTGCGTCGTTTTACTTTAATCACGTAAGGTCCTCTTTCACCACAAAAAAAAAAAAAAAAAAAAAAAAAAAAAAAAAAATTGACGCAAATCTCCGACCCCACGGTCGTGCCGTCTCCTTGTAAGAACTCTGCACCCCAGGTAACTGCTGGGATCGAACGCAGGACTTTCATACCCACGGGCTCAAAACCAGCACGTTTTTTGCGGGTAATTGGCGATGACGTACCACCAAGTCGAAGGCATTGAAAAGCAAATGTATTATTGCTAGAAAATGAGTAGCTTGTGTCATTGAGTTGCGAGTTCCCACTTTGAGTGATTGTGCTCCTAGCTCTCAGTGACGTAGTTAGTTTGAGGCGCCCAGAGGAATCCGAGTTAGTGGTCACGCATTTGGCTCGGAGGAAGAAAGTCCCTAGTTTCTGACTTCACTGCTTTGAGAAACGAGCTGGTTGCTGTCTGCAGCGTAAGCAGGATTTCATTTTGTAGGAGTTTTCTTACATGTACGAAGAGGACAATCATGTGTGAAAAAAACCGGACATTTTCATTTTCTCATTCATTTCGGGAGGATCCAAATCCGATGAACCCTCTCCTTGGCTACGCTACTGGTAGTTACGGACTCTTATCTTCATCTAGTTGCTTCTTAAGAGTTTTCTTCTGTTTTGGGTAATGGGTAAATACAAGGCTTTCAGACAGGGAAGTCCTCTATGAGGACACCTTTTTCACTAAGGGGGGATGGGAGTTGAGGGCAATAATATAAGCTGAATCTCTAGAACCATTAAACACAAATGAAACCTAGTCTGTCTCGACTTAAGCCAGAGAGAGAGATAAAGCTACCCCTAGAAGAATAAAGCGATTTACTGTATACGAGTAATTATTGTTCTCATAGTCAAACGAAAACCTTGTATTTCGAATGCAGGATTTTCCTTTTCCTACTCCTTTAATAGAGCCTGTTATTTTATTCTTGGGGGGAGGGGGGATCCCTGAACGCTTTGACTCCAGTTTTGGATTTTCTCTAGAAAGAGACCCTCTTCCCTTTACCTAAGCTTAAAAGTTTTAACTTCAGTTTCCAAAATTCTTCAGGAGAAAGCCTCAGAATGTCCTCTCCTTTCATGCACCCAAATATAGCATAAAACTTCAGCTACAAAAATTTTTTTGAGAGAGTACGTCCGAACTCCTTCCTCTAAGTTCACCACAAAGATGGCTTCAGTCTCAAACATTTCTCTGGAATGACTCCCCCCCCCCCCCCCCCGAAGTCATTCAAATAAAGCCTAAAATTTTGTTTCAATGCTTCGGATTCGAAGGACTTCTAAATTCACCAAAGAAATTTGCGTTTTTAACACTCCAACTTCAACTTCGAAATTTTCAAACAAAGCTTCCCACCCCCAATTTTAACGTCATTAAAGACAGCCTTAACCTTTTTAAGACTTCAGCTTCTTTCAAAACATTCCAGGAGAGAAATCCTGAACCACCCCCTTAGTTTCTCTAAACTTCAAAAATTGCATGCAATTGCGTTTTTCCCGACTTTGTTTCCAAGATTCCCTACGCATTCGAAAATTTTTCCAGAGAGTCCCCCCCCCCCCGGATATCCTTGGAGTGTCAAAGAAATAGTCGTTTTTAACACTTCAGTATCGAAAAATTGCGGACTCACGCTCGATGCGAGAGCAGCGTTTTCTCGCAAGGGTACTGCCGAAGTAAAACTCAACTCGCTTCCTTCCTTCTCCACCAGAGGCGTAGCGTGACGAAACATTTTGGGGGGGCACAGGCCTCTAACGTCAGGGCAGATCCCCCCCCCCCCACTAACTTAGATTATAGCAGTACACTACACACACACACATTAACAATTCCTCGGAAGAAAAAATAGTATGTTGAGATGACTCAATTTTAGAAGAAACAAAGATTCTGTTCAAACCTGTTGGGTTTTATGCTAAAAATCACGAGTTTCAAAAAGTTTTCTCGCACTAATTAAAACGAAGGAATATTGTTTTTCGCTCTTGCAGTGAGTATGATTTTAAAAATAATATTTATTTATCAAAATAATACGTGTTTCTTGATTAACTACACAAAATTTTTAATTTAGCAATTTAAATAAACAATCTTATAAAGAGATTAGAACAACATTATGATTTCACAATTTATGTTTATTATTACTGTGCTTCTTCTTAAGTGGTACGACAGCCCCGGGTGGGCCGTGGCCATTTCAGGAATTCATTGATTACTGAAAGCTTGTTTTAATCTCCCTAGAAAGGAAATATAGCGTGTTAGCATTATTTTGAAAAATATTACGTATAAAGTACGGTTATGAAAGTAAGTAATTTTATTGTCGCTGCATCATTCGATGTCTTTCTTATTTAAAGGTTGAGTCTGGTTCCGGGCCATTTCCTTGAAACTCAAAAGTAAACAAGAATGAAAACCAAAGTTATTCTCTTCTGTTCAAAATACTCATTAAATCAATTCCATATATGATTGTGTGTGTAATTAATGTCAAATTATGACTGCTTCTATTTATATTTCTAAGTAATAGAATTGGCTATTTTTAGCTTGTACACCCCCGATTGAGAAATATCTTGTTCTGCTATTAGAAAAGACATATAAAGAATGAATGCACGCAGTCGACAAACGTCGCAGATTCTCAAGAAAGGACTATTTCTTAATTGAGGCGGAAATTTTTTTTTTTAAATAAGTAAAAAATCTTAAACTCTTGAGAATAAATTTGTACTGTATTTCACGGATTCTGGCGGATATAGTCCATATGTAACAGGTATTTGTAACTTTAAGCTCAGCATCTTTTTTTTTTTTTTTTTTTTTTTTTTTGCATTTTTACGAATTACCTAATTTTGATTTATTTCGCAATATATTTTTTGAAGCATTTTAAACCTGTATCGAATAGGGCTGAATTCTTTTCCTGTGCTAATGCGTAGTAACAGTTAATAAGCAAACCCATCTTAGTTACAGCTCTTATTGTAAAAAAAGTGGTGCATACACGTACGTCAGGGTTTTAAGAATAGCTTATCAAAGAATACAATTGCATTGCAGTTCTTTGTAATCATAGCTGAAATTCTACTAAAAGAAGCGAAAGAACCCTACATTTCCCTCAACTTAGTTTTAACTTTTATACATAAATAGCTTAAAGTTTGCCTAAAATGATAGAATCTAACAAAAATTGGAAGGCAATACTGGAGCTCGGCGGCTCGGCCCCTGTGAGCTCCTATGCGAATTTAACTCTGTTTTCCAAGTTACGTTTGTGCTACGCCTTTTATAGCAATATTTGTTACAAACACTATGTTGGTTTTTTCTCACTAATTTTTTTCATACAAAAATTAATGTTTTACAATACCTTGTAATGTCAGTAGAAATTGAGCCTTCTATCGGTTGAGGATGCAAATTTTTCTACCAGATCGTCAAGCTCGTTGGGCTCCATCAATTGTGCTGTAACCTCCTGTTCAACAGCCATTAACGCTAATCCGCTTAATCTGTCCTGCCCCATAGTAGTCCTCAAATATGTTTTTAGACGGCGAAGAGTGGAAAACGATCGTTCTGCGTTTGCTGTAGTGATAGGCCATGACAGTGCTACTTCAAACAGCTCCAAAATAGAAGGGATACTAGTTGATAAGTTGTGTTTCAGGAATGAATTTCCAAATTCTGATAGAGTGGGAGACAGATTGTTGAAGTTTAATTTTGCATAGTTGTGATAAAATCGGAGCTGTGTGGTGACGTCAAATTTCATTTTGTAAAATTCTTTAATGCTATCTGCAGAGGACTCATTTAAGGGATCTTTTAAATTGAGAAGTATGTCTGAAATAACTTTGATTTTACTATAATCATTTTCAGAAAATCTCTGTCTTAAATTGAAGAGGATAGTCTCTAATCCTTGGTAGTAAATATTAACTTTGTATGCCTCTTCTGCAGAAGTAGGAAAAAATGCCGATTGGAAATTTCCATCGTCAAGTCTTCTTGGCACTTTTCTTTTCCGGTGGAGGTGTGGTTGTCTAATTTCGAAACCGTCAGAAGAGAGTTTGTTGCATACGTCCTCAGTCTCCCCCCAAATACGCTTAAAATACTCATCATTTCTCTCAGATGATAAACAGTGTAGCAGTGCTTCGACTTTTGAAAAAAAAGATGAAATGTCCAATGTTATGCTTTGTATTTCTTTTGACAGAATATCAGTCACACTTAAAACACGGAACAAAAATTTTAAACAGAATATAAATTCAAAGTTCGTTACTAATGTCAGCAAGCCATCTGCTTGACTAGCTATTTTTACATCTGACGAATCATCGGAAATTTTAAGTAGTGTCTGAATTATCTCTTGCAAATTTTCTATCACCACCGATAGAGCACGATGACGAACTGTCCAACGTGTTTTGGACAAACTACAAAGTCTTCTAAAAACTGAACCTTCACTTTTCTTGCAAATATTTTCAAATATTGCGAACCTTTTTGCAGATGCATTTATTAAGTTATATAATGAATTGATAATGCTAAGAGCATTTCTCAGCTCCTTTATTTCTTCACAGAATCGCATTACTGCCAAATCAAGAAGATGAGCGTGGCAGTGAGTGTATAGTGCTCTTGGTTCTTCATCTTTGAATTTTGCAGCAACTCCGTTAAATTTTCCACTCATATTTGAAGCGCCATCGTATGCCTGTCCACGCAGTTTGCTCAAATCTATTCCTGTTTTCTGCAAATAATTTTTTATAGTACGATGCAAATTTTCTCCCGTCGTCTCTTCAACGTCAACAAATCCCAAAAACCTTTCTTTAACTAAAAAGGAATCTGCTGTTTTCTGTGGATACCTCACGCAAATACTGACTTGCTCTTTTGTGCTACGGTCGGTTGTTTCGTCGCAAATTATTGAAAAAGCAGACGCAGAATTTACTTCATTAACAATATCGACTACAATCTTGTTTTTTATGATATTTATTATTTCGTTCTGAATCTGGCCACTCTTATATGAATGAATTTTTGAGCTCATCATTTGGATAATGTCCACTCCTTTATCTTTAGCACGAAGCTGAAGCAACTCAAGGAAGTTCCCTTTGTTCAGAGAAGACATTGTTTCATCATGACCCCTCAAAGCTAAGCATTGCTTACCCAAAAACAAAATAGTTTCAATAACAAACCTCAAATACGTCCTATTTTGTTGCACTTGCTTTGTATGAGCATAAGACAAATCGTCACATATGGTGTTACCACTAATTTTCTTCTCATTCCAAAACTGCAATGATTTCAAATGCATCTCTGATTTTTCATGCTTTCGGAATTTTTCCAAAGCTTTCTTCCAGTTCGAAACCCCTTTTCTTGTGAAATTATCTTCACCCCTACCTGATTTTTCACAACAAAATAACCTGCAATAGTAGCAGAAAGCTGCATCTTTCATAATGCTATACTCAAGCCAAGGAAACTCAGAGTACCAAGAGTCTTTAAAACTTCTAGACTTTTCTTGACATTTCTGAATTTTATTAAAATCTTTCGGCTGAAAAGGACCAGTGTTAATATTTGCATATCTTATGCCATTAGCAGGATCACCATTGTTTATTTCGGTATCTCGTTGTTGGCTTTCAAAATCATCAGTAGGCTTTGATTTTTCTTCATCTATGGTAATCAATTCTTCATCACAAGATTCATCATCGCATAACATATTATTACATTCTGTTGCTTTCGCAACATCTGCAAATTCCTCAGTGTTATCTTCATTACTTAGTAATTGGTTCGTTGAAGGCTTAGAGTTTTCCTTCGTTCCTAGCTACGAATTCACCATCATTGTTTGTTTTAATAGAAGACGAACTCTCTGTCACAGAAACTTTTTTGAAAAAAGATAAAACAGTTTTCTGTTTCAACATCTTGCAGATGAAGAGATTTAAGTTTTAAAACTCGCAAGAGCAAGACGAAGTATTCATTTCAGAATTTATTCGATACTGCATGATAGCTAAATCTTTGGAGAGAAGAGATATTTTCCTTTTCAAGAATCGGAAGAGAATGAGCCTTTCTGCACAAAATGTTCAACTCGGCCGGCTTTTTCTTTCCGCGAGAAACGTCTATTATCCTTTAAAAAGACTCTTTTCTGAGAACTCTTTCTGGGAGGTCAATCATGATACTCTAAGTAGTCCCACAGGGACGATTCCCTGCTGTTCTGTCACTTGATGATCTCTTATTCTGTGATGTAGTCACTAAAACTCCCTGTTGATGGTTCCCAGGCCCAGGCAGGGTCTTTAGAAGAGGGAGACGTTCCCAGGTTCCCATAACGGCACTTTACCTGATACACTGTCATTGTGATACAGGTGCCGATTACAATAACTAAAAACAGGCGGTAAATGGTAGGCGGCAGCTTTGGAAGTTTGTCATACTGTTGGGAGCCTTGTGTTACCAGGCTTCCGTAAATGAACATTTTTATTGCAGTCATTTATCAGAACTTTTCACATCGACTAGCGACCGCACATGTCGTAAAAGGAGCTTAAGATACTGAAGTTCTTTACGAAAATAAACTTTAGAGTTCATCTTCGGAAGAATAAAATTTTTATTAATGAGTCGCATTATGTTCACAAAAATTTTAGATTAGTATTTAGAATGCATTTTAAATTTACATTTTACGATATTTAACCCCCAATGAAATACTGTTTGGATGGGGATAGTTATCCTATATAGATAATTTGAAAAAGGGATAGTTATCCTATATAGATAATTTGAAAAAACAAAAAAAAGTTACAATCAATACCGGATCAAGTCAAGGGATGCCCAGTCCTTGTAAATTTGGTGTCTCCCTCTCACAAGAAAATTATCACATTTTCAAAGTAGTAATTTCCAAAAATGGGTTGAAATTAAAAAACTTACTGTATGGCTTCCCTAAAATTCTGTTGTCCAGGTTCTCGTTCCTGCAACGTTCCTGTTCCGTGTGTTAATCAGGCCCAGGTTAAAACCTCAAAACAATTTTGTGAAATTCCTAAGACCAATTATGTCAGCTTAACTTAACTTTTTTGAATAAAAAGAAATCTGACGCATATATATAGTTTCATTGTGAATTGATTTATCACACGCAATGCACGAAATCAGCGGTACCTTGAGCGTCAAATAAAGTGCAAAGGAAATTCAAGAGCAGTTGTACCCTCCTCCTCTCCCCTCCTCAAATAATGCCGTTTGCATAGTTAAAATAAAAACTAATCCTTTATTTACTGTTATAATTTCAAACACATATGCATAAGAAAATGGTTGTTAAAAAATGGTTATTTTAACATTTTTTCGACTTCAAAAATCTTACACTGCCTTGGAATAAGCCTCTTTTTCGATAACCAGTGAAGACATGGGGATTGCAAAATAGTCCGTTTTTAACAAATACATAATTAATTCAAAAACCCCTCACGACTAAAATGGGCGCATTTTTTCATCATTTCATATATCGTGCCATTTCTAGTGTAATTTTTTGTAAAACTTATCGTTTCAGTCGATTTTCTCTTGATCTGCCTCTGCAAGCAGCGCAGAGACAATGAGCAGTGAGTGAAGTTATTTTTACTTTACTTGATTCTTATATGCCGATTTGAAAGATTTTGTAATTGTAACAACTCCTCCGAGCTCCAAGGCTGCGGCTATAGGAAATTTATACATTATTGCTACCTTACTGGGGAATGTTAGCATAAAATGAAAGTAATAAGTAGCCGCGTAGAAACTCCTGAGATGATTTTCGTTTTAATTTCGGGACAACAGAGGCAACCAATTTTAGTAATAAAAAAATCTGTTCAGCAAGTTGGGGGGGCACGTGCCCCCCCGTGCCCCCCCGACCCTACGCTTCTGCTTCGGACAGATCATGCATCGTTAACTTGGCTTTTGAACTTCAAGAATCCTGAAGGCCAGATAAGCCAGGTGGATACAGCGGCTCCAGGAATATGACATGGAGATCAAGCACCGGAAAGGGTTGTCTCACGGTAATGCAGACGCTTTATCAAGGAGACCCTGTCCTGAGAACTGCAATTATTGTTCCCGAATCGAAAAACAGTATGGAACGACTAGCCCTACCGCCTATCAGGTAACAGTGACTCCAATATCATCAGAACCTGATCCATGGAGTGACAACCAAGTTCGAAAAGATCAACTTGAAGACCCCGACATAAAACCAATTTTGGAGTTCATGGAAAGTGACAGTCGGCGCCCTAGCTGGCAGGACGTTTCCATCTTCAGCCCTGCAACAAAAAGATACTGGGCTTTATGGAACTCACTCCATTTACGGAACGGTGTACTGTACCGAAAATGGGAATCTGATGACGGCAAAACGTCTAGGTGGCAGTTACTACTTCCCCGATCAAGGATTTCAGATGTTCTGAAAGAAATACATAGTAGTGCGACTGGAGGACATTTTGGTGTCTTGAAAACCCTCAATAAAGTTCGGGAGCGCTTCTTCTGGAGCAAGGCGAAGGATGACGTGGAGAAGTGGTGCCATTCTTGTGACGCCTGTGCTGCTCGTAAAGGACCGAAGAAAAGAAGCAGAGGGAAGCTTCATCTGTACAACGTTGGACTCCTTTCGAACGAATTGGGATCGACATCCTGGGTCCTCTACCAAGAACTGCTGATAGGAACAAATACATTCTTGTTTCCATCGACTATTTCACCAAATGGCCCGAAGCGTATCCCATTCCAGATCAAGAAGCTACCACCTTAGCAGAGACTCTAGTTCAACATTGGATCTCGAGATATGGAACACCTTTGCAGATTCATTCCGATCAAGGGAGGAATTTCATCTCTGCTGTGTTTAAGGGCCTATGTCAAATTTTCGGAATTGAGAAAACTATGCCAACACCACTACACCCACAATCGGACGGCATGGTGGAGAGATTTAACCGCACAATCCTGAATAATCTCTCACTTATGGTCTCCAGAAATCAACAGGATTGGGACAAGAAGCTACCTTTGTTCCTGCTGGCCTACCGCAGTGCTGTCCACGAGACTACCGGATATGCCCCATCTCAGATGCTCTTCGGACGAGAGCTTCGGCTACCTTGTGATCTCGTCTTCGGTCGTCCTCCGGATGCGCCTGAATCTACTGAGGAGTCCATCCAGGATCTCCAGGCCCGGTTGGAAGACGTTCATAACTTCGCACGAGAGCGAATCAACATCGCGGCGGAGAAGATGAAGACCCGATACGACACAAGGTCTACTGGACATGAATTCAACGAAGGCGACAAGGTTTGGTTATGGAATCCCATCCGACGGAAAGGTCTGTCACCCAAATTGCGTCGCATTGGGATGGACCCTACAAAGTCCTCAACCGACTAAATGACGTCGTAGTGAGAATCAAAAAATCACCTAATGCAAAACCTAGGGTTGTACATTATGATCGGTTAGCCCCATACTATGGCCATAGCTCATGAGTATTACGTAAACAACAATGGTTGATAACATAAAAGTTGTAGATAATTTTTGCTTTTAATGTTTAGTAATATTTCTTGTTATTATTGTGTTTCCTTTGCACTATTGGTTATTATTTAATGTGTGTAATTGTGAACTTGTGATAGAAGTTTGGCACCCTTTCTGGGGATTGTACTGCCCGGGACGTGCAGTCCTTAGGAAGGGGGCAATGTTACAAATCCTGTAAATAGTAATTATTGTAGTAACGTAACCTGTAAGTAGTTTCCCGTAATGAATATACAACCCCTTTTCATATGGCTAAAGTATACGACCCCCTATTTCCTTTTTGTTCATTGATAAAATTTGATAACGGTCTACTATTTTCCAGAAGCGTGTGGAATATTTGAGAGATTTCTTTTCGGTGTGTATATAAACCGTTACGCTGGATAAAGATGGGAGTTTCGATTGAGATTTCGAACTGAGAGCGTATTTGCTCTGTTTATAGCGAGGCATTTCGCTGTGTTGTTTTCGTATCTGGAAGTAAATACGTATGTAACCGTTAAGTTTACGGTGTTGAGTGATATTTGCTTAATTGCTGATGATTAATTTAGCAGTTGTTAACGATTTCTCCTGTACATAGTGTAAATAAAGCTCCTGTGTTTTTATCAAGAACTGTGTCTTCATTTCAAGAAAGTGGAAGTCGCGCCGGAATCCGTTACAGTATTTATGTGTGCAAATTTGTAGGCAAGCAAAACATACATTTTGATTGCACCCGACTCCTTTGGCATGACGTCTGTATCTATGTGCGAACGTTCGTATGTATGTATCTTGGGTAACACAAAAATGTGTAGTTGTAGAATGTTTAAATTTCGAATATACAACTCATGTGGCATAAAGTTGTGCACCTCGTTTTTACTTCCTTTTACAAAAAAGGAAGTATTGTATTCGCGAAAACAATTTCACTCAAAAATCGGCCTTAGTTTCCATTTTGCTCAACCCTGAATGAATGTTGAGGTTTTTTTTTTTTTTTTCAACCCGACCACACGTGGATCAGTGCCTAAGAACGTATAAACCCCCGAAATATCCATTTTGACAAACCCCGAGTTAATTACAACGAGTTTTCTCGTGACGTCCGTATGTACGTATGTGCGTATGTATGTCGCATAACTCAAGAACGGTATGCCCTAGAAAGTTGAAATTTGGTACGTAGACTCCTAGTAAGGTCTAGTTGTACACCTCCCTTTTTGGTTGCATTCGAGTGTTTCTAAAGGGGTCTTTTGCACCTTTTCTGTGTGGGGGGGGGAATCATTGTTAATATCGATGTAAACTCAAGTGAAGTTATAATTTGTATACACTTGGCGATATATTGCCATATATATATATATTTTTTAATCTGATTTTAATTTGGCCACTGTTGGCGATATTTAGAGAGTTAACTATTGAATCTCATTAAAATTGCCAATAATGGGGAAATAACATTAAATTCGTGTAAAAGGAAGTCATGTGATGCACACATCACCACGTTTGATTGCAGTTGAATGTTAACACATTCTTTGTGGGATAACACTGTCAATTTTACATAACAAGTTATTATCTCCAAGGAATCTCTTAATCTATATCTTGTAGTCGAAGAATATTTTGTATCACATAGGGAGTGTAGTTGAAACCAATCTCTCAATGTATTTTTATTATCTAAAGATTTGTTTTCAGATTTTATTGAGCATCAATTTTTAGCTACTAAAAAATTTAACTTAAAATATAAGTGAGTTACCTCGGATTAACCACGAACTTTAAGGACTCGGATTTTCGAGACTACTGTACTTAATTATTTGATGCGAATTTTTTAATTACAATTTAGTTTAACTTTTGCAAATAACATAATAAACATAATTTTTAAATGCTATTTTCCCCCTGATTACGTATCTGGAATCACCTTTGACTCTAACCATGTCCCTCCCCGAAAAAATATCCTGGCTACGGCTCAAGTGATTCTCAGTCGCGAACAAGTTGAGAAACACTGAACTTTTTAAGACTGTGCGCATCTGTGTGTGTCAGTAACTGCAATCCTTTTAGTCTAAAATCCCACTAGACCCTACCTACCCTCATCGAGTTTCTAGAAATTGGAACCATAGATGAAGAGTAAAAGTTGTAAATGAAACGCGAAAGTAAGAATTTCTATCTCTTTCAAGTTCAAGTGAACTAATCAGGGTTGCCAGGGGTTGAAAAGAGCCTAAAAATGAGCAATTTACCCTCATCGAGTTTCAAAAAATTATTTTCATAAATGAAGAGTAAAGGATGGAAATAAAAGCTTAAGTAAGGTTGCCTAACTTTCTCGTGTCCCTAATCAGGGTTGTCATGGGATAAAAGGTTTCAAAGAGGGAGATAATTTACCCCTCATCGAGTTTCGGAATTTCGTTGTCATAAATGAAGAATAAAAGCTGTAAAAAAAACGCTAAAGTAAGGTTGTCTACCCTTTTCCGGTCCCTAAGCAGGGTTGCCAGAGGCTAAAAAGTGCCCAAAAAACGAGTAACTTACCCTCATTGAGTTTCCAAAAATTGTTGTCATAAATAAAGAGTAAAATTTGCAAACGAAACGTTTAAATAAGGTTGCCCACCTATTGCGTGTGAACTAATCAGGGTTGTCAGGGGCTAAAAGGTGCCCAAAAATGAGTAATTTACCCTCATCGAGTTTCCAAAAATTATTGTCATAAATGAAGAGTAAAAGCTGTTGCGAAAATGTTAAAGTACGTTAAAGTAAGTGCCTACCTGTTGCGTGTGACCTAATCAGGGTTGCCAGGGGCTAAAAGGTGCCCAAAAATGAGTAATTTACCCTCATCGAGTTTCCAAAAATTATTGTCATAAATGAAGAGTAAAAGCTGTTGCGAAAACGTTAAAGTACGTTAAAGTAAGTGCCTACCTGTTGCGTGTGACCTAATCAGGGTTGCCAGGGGCTAAAAAGTGCCTTAAAATGAGTTGAATTTATCCCCATCGAGTTTCAAGACTCCAAAATTCAAATAACTGCCAGAGCAGCTGGATGCTGGTTGTTGTGTGTTAGATACTATTTTGGATTGCGTAAAGTCGAGAAGGTCGTTTGTAAATAATCCGATTGTGATGCACATGGACGCCTGAATTATATGCATGAAAAAATATCAAAGAACGACGAACGTCATTCAACGGTCAAGTGAAATCAATAAGCAATTCGTGATTGCTCAAAAAAAAAGCACCCTCCTGTTAGCGATTTTTTTTCACTTATCTTTTTTGGTCAGTGGGTCACAAAAGGCTGAAAAACACGGCCAAACACCCCCTAAATATTTCAGTGGTTCTGCGTCAAGACTCTTCTTTCCTTTTCCTATAGTAATGAATGAAAATTTTCAAATGATTTTTTACACGTTAATAGTACTGGTAACTTAAAAGAAGAAATTGTCAACAGAGATAGTTAATGAGTTTGGTTAACAGAACTTTGGATAATTGAGGTTTCACATTAATAGGTTGCCTCGGGCTTGCCAGGACGGATTTCGATCAATCGAACTGTGAAAAAAAATTGCTTTCAGACAGGGAGAAAAATAATTCTCGGAATGGCATTCGAAAGAACCCATTCCAACTCGAATTCTGGTTCTGAGTCAATGAGAAATACCGCACAAAATAGCAATGAACCAGGAAAATGCGTGCATGTAAACGTAAGATAAAAGCATTGCTACTTGATTTTTGTCTTCAACCAAAATTGAAAATAATAGAATACGCATTTTCACTTTTTGCAGAAAAGTTTAATGCAACAAAATATACGTTTAGGATCGGAATTTAAAAGGACGTGTAACCTTTCATAAGCTTTAAAGAGTATACTTATTTAGTATTTCATATAGTAAGTTATGAACATTAATTCAAATTAATCTTAAACTGAATAATTCAATATTCATCGTGACGATTTTTTACATTGAATCAAAAAATTAGATTACCAAAAAATAAATAAATAAAAATACCAATACCTTGTAGCAGCACCTTTTGCTTAGAATACCAGCTCATATCCTTTCAGGCATTGATTCCATTCGCTGCTTACTTCCATTCCATCCCGACTGATACTGTTCTGTGCACTTTTCAAAGAGTTCAATTTTGTAGGTGGAAACTAGGTTCAGAACCTTCTTATTTAGATAACGCCACAAAACCAAGAGATTTTACTAGGACAGTTTAATACCGAAATCTTTATTTCTGTTAGCCATTTACGAGTGTCAATTTCAAAATGGTACACGAAGCGGAACCTTGGTGAGAGGAATCTGTATGTCGTCGCCTCAGAGCAACAGTAAAACATCTAATCCCAGTAATAACACTAAGATATCCTACTGTTATTCTGAGGCGACGATGTATCAGGTATAATAGAAAGTATTCGACCTTTGACCCAAGAAACGAAACTGGCATACCTGGAGCTTTGGAAGCACAAAAAACCTCAAAGAAACACACTTTTCACCCAGCGGTACAGTGGCGGATGGGGCAACATGAACCGGCCCTGGCATTTACAGACCAGCCGGTCCCTTTAAGACTTGCTCCTTGAAGAGGAGACGCTCCCACCGTCCTTAAGTTTTTTTTTTTCAGATATAAAAGATTTAGCGGATACATCTTCTAGTTTTAGTAGGGAGTCACCATTAGAATTTGAGTATTCAAATTAGGAGAACTGCGTTTACGAATGTGGAGAAAAAGAATCAATAATACGAACACCTGCATAGTAAAAATTAATATTCTAGCTAATGATGGGTGGGAGGGGGTTCGGGGGTACTCCCCGGAAAGTTTTCAAAATTACAGCTTCAAAAACGCATTGTTAGACTTTTTAAATGATCTTGGGCGATGTTTGCGGGAGGGGGTATTTGGAGAATTTCTCCAAAACTTTTTCAAAATCAGAGTTCTAAAACGTATGCGTAAGCATTGTTTTGTAACACTAGGGGGAAGAAGGGCGTTCAGGAATTCTTTCTGGGAGAAATTTCTCAATTGAAGTTCCCAAAGCGCCAATTTAGGTGACAATTGACGATCTTTGGGGGGAGGGCTATGTTTTTTTAAATTGAAGTTCTTCAAAAAGTTTGCTACCTATAAATTGCCCCCTCCCCTAAAGTCAGTATCTGAAGGTCTTATGTGCAATAACGATTGATGAGGAACCGCGTGAAAAGAGAACGTATAATTTTGATGAACGTCTTTAAATCATCTTTGACAATATTAATGAGAGCAAAGATCCGGTGTCCCCCCCTCCCCTCCGGGAATTTTTTTCAATTAGTTGTCTTAAAAATGCATTCTAGGTGATCTTAGGTAATGTTTGGGAGAGAAGAGGCTCGAAGGTGCTCTCCAGGAATTTTTTGGTAATTGAAATCTAAAGAAAGGGATTGTAGGTTTTCATTGATAACGTAAAGGGGACTGACAATTCTGGGAAACTGAAGCTTAAAAAACGTTATTTCATCGACTTTCAATGACGTGAGGGGGAGGAATTTTCGGGACATATTTTGGAATTGAAACCCATAAAACGAAATTTGAGAGGACCTTTAGTGATGCTGACGAGCGTGTTGGGAACAAAAAATTTTCTAAGTTAGCTTTTAAAACGCAGTTTTTGTCGATCTTCGGTAATGTTAGTGGGTGAAGCTGTTCGGGGACTTTCATTCCGTAATTTTTCGAAATTTGAATTCTAAAACGCAGTCGTAGATGATATTCGCTGATGTTACCAAGGGTTCAGGGACTTTTCTCAGAAATCTTTTCGGGATTGAAGCCCTAAAAAAGAAATTTCACACCACCTTTGGTGATACAAGAGGGAGGAGAGATTCGATGACCTCTGAAAAATTTCTTAATTGTAGTCCTAAAAACGAAATTTTAAATGATCCTTAAAGATGGGGTGGAGGAACTTCTGCAGGGATTTAGGTGATCACTCTCCTGGAAGCTTTTCGAATTTGAAGTCCTAAATACGAATTGTAGGCCATCTTTGATAACGATAGGCGATATGAGATGGGACTGGGTTCCCATTTAGAAACTTCCCCTGCACTCTTTCAAAATAAAAGTTTTAAGCACGTTTCTAATCTACCTTGGAGGTGTAAAATGAAGGGTGAGGCTAGAGGATGTCTCTCCCTTCCGCATTCTTTGCTAAGTCCCTATCTTTTTATTAAATTATTCATACAAATGTTATGGGAAAACCTCCTCCCAGTATATCTTTTCCGAGATCATTTTAGTTCTTTGGTTTTTTTTCATAGTGAAATTTTCAATTTCCAACCTGGTGTTTGAATTTGTTTGAAAATAAAGAGATTGAGATTCGTCAAAATATTTTTTAACATTTTGGACTGATGTGGTACTTTTCAGGGACACCAGATCTTCTTCCAACTTTATTTTACTTTAAATATCCTCCAGCTAGAATATCTTAACAAAGTTTTATTTTACTTTCGTTTTATACATTCAAACACTTAGTATTCATTACGTTACAATGTTTTAAATCTCCCTTACTGCATTTTAACTCTTTTTCTATTTAAAACATGCTTCAGCGCCCCCTATGAAACCTCCATTATTATCTAGCTATTCATTCATTGTATTAAATTAAAATTTGTCATAGGTTTTTTACAATGTACTGAATACTTTTTTTGCTTGATTTTTTTCTTTATTTGTCAGAATGTCTCGAAAAATTTTAGCTGCCTTTAGTTAGGTAAATTATAATAAAGAACCGTGGATGTTCCTAAATAATATTTAAAGGTTTAATATTCAAGGGTTGCATTTTCTTTCAAAATTTTGTTGAGAAATTTTTTTGTCACGGGAATTCCACTTGGTATTTTGTTACGTTCATTGTCCCCCTACAGACTATTATTACAGGCAGCTGTTAGCGCCTTAGAAGGTCCTGGACAGTTATGCAATAAAGTTATCTTATCGGTCAACCGATGAATTTACAGACACACAGTAAAGCATCTTATTGCTCACAGCAGAACATTTTTTAAAGAATTTTTACTAGGCGACATAAGTTTATCATAAGAGCAAAAATTATTGAGAAGGTTACAGCCTTTTTTTTCTCAACAAATGTATGGAAAATCGTCGCCTCAAAGTGGTATTTCTGTAAGTACTCTTTGTTCTGCGGCGGCTGTATAGGATTTCTGATTTAAAAGGAAGCCGATATGAACAAACCTTAAGCATAGTATTAACTCCGAAGTAAAGGGGGTCCGGGGGTTTCTCCCCCGTAAATTGTTCGAAATTTTTAGTTTTGAAAACGAATTTTAGACGATCTTTGGTAATGTTAGGATTGAAGAGGTTCGGTGTCGCTCACCTGTCTATTTTTCGAACTTGTAGCTCTAAGAGTACAGTTTTAGACGATCTTTTTGATGATGTTAGAGTGAGGAGAAATTTGAGGGTCCATATCCCAGGAAATTTTTCTTTATTTTAATCTTAGAAATGCATTCTAACTGTCTTTCGTAATATTATGCGCTCGGGTGCGACTCCCTCCCCACGCCCGTTTTTCGAAATTGAAACGTTCAAAACGCAAACATTAA